>NC_030430.2:26012726-26070226 GCF_001660625.3 Ictalurus punctatus
GCTGAAAACCCATCATTACCCACTGAAGCCTTAAAGAACTCTTCAAGAAACTTTGTAAAGCCGTATCAAGAGCTAAATGTTAAGCACCTGACAGGTTCTCGGTCTTAAGAAGGAAATAATGGACGAGAACTTGGAGCTTGTACTGCACACCTCCAGAAAGTCTGGAAATTGTTTAATTATGTATGTTATAAAGGTGATGATTTAGACACGCTAAACTGGTGGCTATGAACTGTTATTGTTAGCTACATTAGCTTCTGTCAGTTTAGTCACTCAAGCTTCATACACTAGACAACCTTGTCTGATTGACTATATTTGGGAGTAAAGAAGGGTTTAAAGTGGCAATTTTCTTTTCTTTTTTTGCCACACTATAACTTTACATGAATAAACATGTTTTCATTCTTTCTTTTTTTTTTCTCACTGTTGTTATTAAAAGTCAATTTCCTCATCGTTTGTTTTGTCCGTATCTGAGGGACAAAGCAACTACACAATAGTTGAGGATTCAACAAAACATGTATTACTAAATCAATGTTTAAAAACTTTAAATGGTCAATAAAAGATCTAGAACTAAAACTTTTTTTTTTTAATCAACCGAATTCTTCACAGCGATAGCAACAAGCTAACTGAACACTCCACACAAGTAAGACGCACGAGACATTTATGCCCGCCGATCAATCCAACATAAAACACAGGGGAAATACATCACGACACTATTTTTTAAAAAACAAAAAAACAACAACAACACATAAGACATAGATTGGCCTGCTTCAAAATACACTCTCTCTCAGTATATAATTTAATGTTACATAATTTGATAAATAAACATACAAGAAAAATATTGTATATCCCCCCTCCCCCGACTAGAATCCGTGGAATCGTCGGCGGAACATTAATTTTACTAACGGAACTATAATGAGGCGCTAAGTTTGACAACCCGGACACAAAGAGTAGCACACAGGAAGTAACAAGTCTCTTCTTAAGTCCAGAAAATTAATTTAATCTAATTTAGAAAACACATTTAAAAGAGAAACAGCGACTTTATCTGATTACATGGGCTCGCTAATAAATGACAATCATTGTTCTAATAAAGAATGTAAAATTAAACGAGTTTGTGCTTATGTGTAAATATGTGCTAATACGAAGGAAACAGAACTTCAAGCATACACTAAACCAACAAAAGAAAGAAATATAAAGTAATGTTTTTTAAAAAGAAAAAAAGAAGAAAGAAACATCTATGAATAATAAATTTGTTGTCACGTACAGCGTAGTGCACTGCTGTAGTCTAGTTAATCCACTAGAGGGCAGAGCAGATACATAACAAGGACATGCAGGTTTGGGAATGACTTCATGTATGCAATTCTAACAATATGGTGTGGGGGGAAAAAAAACTATTTCTATGTTATAAATATGTTATAAAGAGTGTTTTTGACAAACATTTTTGCTCTGAACTTCCATTCATACCATTCATTATTTGCATCCTTTCACACATCATGGCATGGGTGTTTGGGAATGAAGGCCTCATGCATCTGAGGAGATCAAAAACTGTCTTTAAACATAAAATCAGGCCCCGTTCCAATCCCTCGATTCTCACACTCTGTTCTAATGAATAGAGATGCCATCTCTGTCAGCCTTGCGCCTTTTCTTATCTAGCAGGATTGATTTAGCAGCAGCGTCACGGTGTGTATGCAGGAGAAACTCACACCGCCTGCTTAATTACCCCAAACTCTCAATTCATTCATGGAGTCTTGATGAATGAGCAAATGAGGAACAGCAAAAGCCTCTTCTGACTTTTCTATTGTGTCCCTCCTTTCACGTCTTCTCCGTAAGGTCCACTTCCGACGCCTCATCCTGCTCTCTGTGCTCTGGCCTTGAGTGTGAATGTCCTTCAATGTGAAGCGGTGAATAGTCCAGCTTTGGTTTGCAAATCGGATTGACATCCGAGCCTTTTGTGCTTCAGGAATTCATGGTTGCAAATGGAGCAGTTCAGTCAGAAATGAAATAAACACCATCTCATTGATCAGTCAAGACATGTTTGCTGTGGAAAGTTTGTACTCCTGTTGTTCACTAGGAGGAAAAAATAATAATAATAAAAGTGAACAATATTAAAATAAGAACTTCATGTGAATTCAAGAAAACACGTGTGACATTACGTGGAGAATACAGTGCCCTCCACGAATACTGGCACCCCTATATAGGTGTGCAACAATTATCACCACTCCTATGAATTTGTATATTCCCATTGATTCTTTACATTTATTTAGTACACCTGGGTGACTAGGAACAGGAAATTGTTCAACCATGACTTCCTGTTTCACAGGGGTATAAATATGAGGTAACACACAGGCCAAATTCCCTTAGTCATTCATAACAATGGGTAAGAGCGAGGAATGTAGCTGTGATGTGCGGCAAAAGGTTGTTGAGCTCCACACAATGGGGCGTGTCTATAAGAAAATAGCACAAGCATTGAAAACGCCCGTTTCCACCATCAGGGCAATAATTAAGAAGTTCCAGTCCACTGGAAATGTTATGAATCCACCTGGAATTGGACGTGTGTCTGTATCGTCTCAACGCACTGTGAAGAGGACGGGTCGAGTGGATAAAACATCTCCAAGGATCACAGCTGGGTCCATGTCATGTCTAACATATAGAGAAAGATAAAAAATAAATACCAACATAAACAGATCCCACCTCTCTCGAAGTTCCGCGAGTCTCCCGTATACCGATAGCGGCTCCCTGTATGTCATACGGTTACGTCAAACACCTCAATAATACATTAATCGCTGTGTAGTGTGTGTTAAAGAAGGAGAAATTTATAAGCACCCACAACAAACTCTGATTGGAAATCGTCCCACCAGACTGACAGTTCTCCTGGTCCTGATCCAAAATCTCTGTTGGCCGTGCGGTCTGTAGCGCCACAGCAGCGGATTTAGGAGCAGTGCAGTGCAGATCATATTGTGTTTCTCCACATGATAAACGAAGTGAAATTAAATCGAAAACACGTCGTGAAGTAAAAAAATGACAGACCACAGAGTAACAAGGAGGTCTGTATCCGTCGGGGCTGTAGACCTCGAGTCCAGTCTCAGGATGTTTTCTGTATTGACCTGGAATTGTTTAGGACTTGGTGCTAAATACGGTCTTGGTCTCCACTGAGAGCTTGTAAAAAAATCACGTTTGTCTTGTCTTTTTTTCCCGCATGCACAAATTTTGACACAAAGTAATTCCTTCTTCTAGAAAACAGTTTCGTCGTTCTGAAATTCACGAATAAAGCAAACTAGTTGAAGTAAAGTTTTGGCCTTGAACAGGATGTTAATGTTTTCAGTGACCCAAAATGGCATTTATATGTGGACAGGAGGCCAAAAAACAAACAAACAAAAAAAAACCCCCACAAATATCAAAAATATCTGCAAACGTGTTCCCGTGAGTGTCTGTGGAAGCAGAGCTTTTTATTCACCTGGTTTACATTTCATCGAGATTTACATTTGATATGAAATGAGACTCTTTTATTTCATATTGTTAATATTTTTATATTCTTAATATTGTTTCACTTTTTTTTTTTCACACTGTCAAAAGTATAAACGACCCAGAATTCCTTTCTGCTTTAAATGTTATGCTACAGTAGTGCATTTATCTTGACGGCGAGGAATTTCTTTTACGTTTGGAAACAAAACAGCACGCAGTCCGTCCTCTACGCTACGGCGATCCCGCCATCCCTCCACGCCGACGTTTCCTTGGCTACGGTCCGAAATTGTGGAATTGCGTCAGTTTTCCTTTCCAGCTCCTTCAATTTTGCTTTGTTTTTTTTTTTTTTTTGTTGTTTTTTTTCAGCCTTGTCAGTCACGGTGAGAAATTCACTCCAGGTTGTGAGGTTGTGCAGGAGAACGGACGGCCAAAGTAAACATCGGCGGCGTAAAAAAGACACAAAACAGCACAAAAACCCCCCAAAAGAAAGCGAGAAAAAGAATGAGGATTGAGACGCCGCTCTGTGTTGAGTGTGTTTGTGTGTTTGTGATGTACACATCCATCAGCGCCAGCCTGTTTTGAGTCGGACGGCGGTGTTTTTTTTTTTCTTTCTCTAACACAGAGCACAGCTTGTAATGAAAACGAATGGCTTGTCAAGACGTAGAGCTTTCACCCTAATTGACCATGTCCCTGTGATTATACTTTGAGTCACGGAAATGGAGATGCCCCGGGACGACTGCTGATTTTGCTTTCCTTCACAGTAGGGTTTCGCCTCACACTCACTGTGGCTGCGTCTTTTCCTCCTTTCTTTTCAGATCGTTCACGCAGTTTTACTTAAATAACGATTTGTTCTGCTTGTCATTAAAACATAAATACACACTATAAACGTTTGGCGTGGTGGAACACAGGAACGGCTGTGCGATGAGAGTTTTAAAAAAAATAATCCTGCCGTCTGCCTTCATCCATCGACGCAGCTGCTGCTGCTGTTAGGGGGTTCAGTGAGCTCTGGAGCTTTCTGAGATGAGCCTGAATCAATCAAACGCTTCTACAGGAGGGACAGTCGATTCACCGTGAAGACTCGAGTGTATTATAATCCACGCATTTCCACGCTGATTATTATCGTGTACTGCACGTGTACAAATCAGTCATGATGACGTTAGACTGAAGTCACAGTCACAGAGGGAAGCTTTAGGGTTAACACTCGAGAGGATGAAGTTTCGTCATCGTTATTTTTAAGCTTAAAGCGGCAGTGTGTAACATTTCCGCAGGGATAAGGTTGACGCCTGCTTCACGCAAATGAGCTAGAGGTTTATCGATTTTTTACACATGCATTGTACTGTACACTTTTCTGGCCACAAGCTTCAGCATCTTGAGCTTTGGATCCCCGCATGTCGGGTTTCTGAGGTTACGCAAACTTTTCACCACTGTGAGGGAAGTTTTTTCAGTGCCTGATGTTTCCGTGCATGAGGTCGGTGGATTTAAAAAAGAAAAAGTTCAGAGAATTCCTTTAAAATGAAAAAAAAAAAACTTTTATGAAGAGTTGTTTGTTGGTAAAAGGTGGTAAGTAAAGGAGATAATCTCACCTGGTACTCGTTTCGGCCTTGAGCGTGGGAAAAGAAATAAGGGATGAAGTGGTTAAGAGTTAATTTCCGCAATACGAGAGAATCTCATCCATCATCACGCAGACACACTGACGGATCGCCTTTAACACCTGGAGCTAATTATACTGTAATACTGTACAAACTACAGCGAGGTTACAACTGAAAGCTTATTATAAATCAACCCTCAGCACGGTTCACACCTTCTGTATAAAAAAAAACCATGAATTCAATTCAATTTCTACACAAAACTCTTCACTGATTTAAGGAGCATCGGTTTTTTAGATTAGTCTGGATCAGACGATCTGGAGGACCATGTCGATGTTCTGGCCCGAATGTGGATGTGATCATCTGGACGAGACCCCGTCTGTCTCGGAGACGTGAAGCACCGGTTTAAGAGCGCTGGATTGACACGTGATCTCGTGAAACTGAACCGTTTTTGTTCTTCTGCTCAGTGTTGCTTGGATCTCTGTCATGTAGATGTTCACAGGGTGACAGAAAGCCCTCATAAACCCCTCCTGACTACTGACAGAAAGCCCTCATAAACCCCTCCTGACTACTGACAGAAAGCTCACATAAACCCCTCCTGAGTACTGACAGAAAGCCCTCATAAACCCCTCCTGAGTACTGACAGAAAGCTCACATAAACCCCTCCTGAGTACTGACAGAAAGCCCTCATAAACCCCTCCTGAGTACTGACAGAAAGCCCAGGTAAACATTTATGAAAGCTGTTCCAACAGGCATAAACAAGGTTGTTCAAGGGTTCTTTACGGGTTCATTGAATAAGTAAGGGTTCTTAGCTTCCTAAAAGCTTTTTTTTTAATGGGGAAAACGTTCTGTTTTTGCGTTCTCCATAAAACTGTTCATGGTTCTCCATGAAGAAGCCTTAAAGAACCCTTGAAAAACCGTTTTTCTAAGAGTGTACATGTTAACCGTGTAAGTGTGCAGTACAAACTCGAAATATTTGCTCTAGAACCTGTCAGGAACGTTTAGCTTTCTTGATACTTGGTGAACTCTTACGACTCTTAGGTTCTTCTACTTTGGGACTGAAGAACTGAAGAACCCTTGAGAACTCCAAATTGAGAAAAAACTCCAAATTATTGGTCGTTATTTTCTTCTAGAACTAGAACTTCTTTTCTTCTAGATCTAGAACTGTTCAGGTGTTGGAGTCCCTGTTAGAAGCAACGTTGTTGTTGTTATGATGTACACCCGTTGACCTGATTGTTTCATTTCTATTGGATTTGTTTTCCTCTGAAAATGACCTTCATGTGTTCCGAGCGCCTCTGCCTCACGACTCCACGTCCGCATTATTTTCTTCGCAGTCGTTTTGTGTTGTAATCTGGAATCTGGAACTTTCACACGCACGTGATGTCTTTGTGTTGATAAAATCCTGGAAAACAAGCCATGGGTTGAAAAGATGTTTTTGTTATCATCCGTGATGTTTATGATGATCGTTAAACGCCGTGAATCATCTGCTGGGGTCGGATTGTGTAACAGAAAGCGATTGTGTTTTAGCGATCACCCTCAGCACGTCCGCTGTTTGTTTTATTTTACAGTGATGCAGGTTCTGGATTTCATTCTTAATACTCAGTTGATTAACTCTGACTGAGGGATGATTTTTGGACAGAAATTCTGTTTGTAAGTAAATATTTCCAGGAGACAGTGAGAGAAAACATAGACAGAGCATGATTCCTCAATCAAAAAAAAAAAGAAATCTGCTTTGTTTAGAACATTTGTACACACACAGGAAGCTTGCTTTGGTCACTTTCGGTTGCTAGACGGATGGACGATTTCATTTTCCTTGGTCTGTGAACTAGCGGCTAATTTGTAAGGTTTATTAGCCCGCTAATAACGTGACACATTGCTAGCATAGCTTGCATGTTTATTAAAAATATGCCAACGAACACTGCTTCACTTCCTCTAACGGAAGATTATGCACATGATCAAAGCATTGGCAACTACTTATATTATACACACACACACACACACACACACACACACACACACACACACACACACACACACACACAGTACTGTGCAAAAGTTTTAGGCACCCTATTTTTTTTTCTTGTACAAACTTTGTTATAGATTTTTTTATTTGATGACTTCTACATTATGAAGTACAAAAACATTTTAGATTCCCAAACATTAGTTTTTCATCACAAATTTTTAAATATTACAGAAAAATGTTTGTAGGTCAGTAAAGAAAGCAGCGTATTACATAAGAGACACTTCAGATAAAAAACACAGTGAAGGCTGCTGAATAAGAAGCGAGTGCGAGAGTCAAAGGATTCAGTGATTCAAACACTGAATCACTGAATGAGAGAAGAGCGAATGTTGTTCATGACAGAAAGATTCAGTGATTCAAACAGTGACTCAGCGAATGCAAGAGGAGAAATTCTCTGTCATGACAAAAAGATTCACTGATTCACCGATTAACACTGATTCAGTGAATGCGTGAGGAGTGAATCTCAGCTATGATAGAAAGATTCACTGATTCAAAAACCGATTTGCTGAATGAGAAGGAGTGACTCTTGGACATGACAGAAAGATTCAGTGATTCAAACTCTGACTCAGCACATACAAGCGGAGAGAATCTTTGCCATGACAGAATGATTCACTGATTCAAACTTGACCCGGTGAATGTGAACGAGTGAATCTTGGTCATGGCAGAAAGATTCACTGATTCAAACACTGACTCACTGAATGCTACAGGAGCTAATGTCATTCGTGGCAGAAAGATTCAGTGATTCAAACACTGACTCGAAGAATGTGAGAGGAGTGAATCTCTGTCATGAAAGAAAGATTCACTGATTCAAACATTGACCCAGTGAATGTGAATGAGTGAATCTTGGTCATGACAGAAAGATTCACTGATTCAAACTCTGACTCACTGAATGCTAGAGGAGTGAATCTCTGTCATGACAGAAAGATTCACTGATTCAAACATTGACCCGGTGAATGTGAATGAGTGAATCTCTGTCATGACATAAAGATTCACTGATTCACTGATTAACACTGACTTAGTGAATGTGAGTGGAGTGAATCTTGGCTACGACAGAAAGGTTCTCCGATTCAAAAACTGACTCACTGAATGTGTGGAGTGAAGTTCAGTTGTGACAGAAAGATTCATTAATTCAAAACACGGACTCAAATCTCCGTCATGACAGAAAGATTTGCTGATTCAAATGCTGGCTCAGTGAATATAAGCGGAGTGAATCTCAGCCATGACAGAATGATTCACTGAATTAAACTTGAAAGCGAGTCTGAAGCATATTTGCTGATGCTGATGCTTTATTTCTTTCTCTTGCCTGCAGACATAAGCACGGAGAAATGAAATCAGAGCTCTGGAGTCCCAGTGAGATGCAAAGAAAGGACAAAAAGGAAGTCCTGGTTATGAAGATGACTTTCAGCTGTGGATCAGAGTCTGCACACAAAGCTGCTTTGATACCAGGAACCAAAGCGCTGGTTATTATATTCATTATTTCTTTCTGTATGATCTACTGCAAGTTTCTTTGTGCATTTCGTTCATTCCGCTCGTCAGCTTGTGTTTTGTTTTCCTGTCTGAATCTCGTTCCTATACGCGTAACGTCTAAGTGAGCGAAACAGACGACGATTTGTAGGTTTTGTAGGTTTTACTCCTGAAGGAATGACGCTCGGAAACTCTGTCAGTATGAAATCATTCCAAAACGTCAAAGATTGAGTTCATAAAGCAGCATGTTGCTTTTTCCACTGAGGTAAGTGGCCATTTCGAAGCCCCACTCTATAAAGGATGTGTGTTATAATAGTGAGAAGTGAAAGTGTCTGACATTTTAGCACCAGAGTTGCCAGGTGTGTGAGAGAAAAATCCCAATTCCAAAACTTCCCATCCAATCCGCCCATGCCAAACATTTCCAGCGAAACAGTATTAAAACCACATAGTTTCCCTCCGAATCAGTGCTCTAAAATGGTCACGCATCACCATGGACATCATGGAAGTGTTTTATTCCTCTTACAGCACAGCCGACGATTACAACTGCTATTTATTAAGAGACATCACGCCGTACTTCTTATCCATTCATAGTTACATTTAATGGACACAAATCAAGTTAGATCCTGTTCTCACGTACACGATAGCAGCTATAAACAGTCGTTACCTCACCGACTTCTCCTCTTCTCTACAAAAAAACGCAGCTTTTCACGTGACCGAGAAACCGCGAGGAAGCGTAAACGCCTCTGTCCTGAAAATATCGCAAAACTTAAAGTTATAGTTTTACCGCTGACACCGGAGACTCCTTCTCTAAACTCCTTACAGAAAACTTATAACACCATATCGACCATTTTTAAAATATACGTTTAATATCGGCGCGCGCACGCCGGACGAGTCCCTACGAGTCGTTACTATAGAAACGATAATGCATTACTGTAAAGCTGTGATATTCAGGTTAACGTTAACGTTAATCGACACATTCTGACCAGTCAGCACATCTATACGTTAAGAGCAGCTACTGTTGTAATTACATATGCAGTTAAGCGCTGTAGTTATAATAGCTTACATCCACAGATACACTCATTTCACCTGATAATTAGGTGGATTTTAATCACAAACACAGTATTTAGCTGTCCATATATTTATTGTTTGCATTAAAAAAGAGTCTAGTGCCATAAATAATATAATGCATGAAAAATGTCAACAAATATATATAAATAAATAAATGTAAGGCAGCAAGACACTAGTACACCACTTTTTTGGGAAATATGAAAATCTGGCAACCATGTTAATAATACACAAGACAGATGAAATACTTTGCGTGTGTGTGTGTGTGTGTGTGTGTGTGTGTGTGTGTGTGTGTGTTCCGGCTGCTCGTTTATCACACCATCACTTTTTGGAAAGGCTCATGATTTATTTTGGACTTGAGCAGCTTTTAAAAGTGCACCAGGGAGAAACAGTCTTTCCTTTTTTCCTGGATTATTTTTTCCTTTTAAATAGGACTTGAAGTTTCAGAGCTGCAGGTTTTACAGGCCAGCTGTAGGGTCTGGAGTTCAGCGGAGACACACACCGGGCCTCAAACCCTGCTCTGAAGTCTACGAGCCTGCTTGGGGATTCATTACAAATGCTTTTGAATGTTAAAAAAAGGAAAAGTCTCGTCCCGGACTTGCGTGTGATTTAAAGCGTTCCCTCCTGCGCTAAATCACCACCACGCCGTTATCTTTCAGCTCCCTCTCAGTTCGTCTCTTTCTGATGTTCTGTTTTTACGTCAGTGTTCTCGTTAGCATACGCCCGCCAGGTAATCAGATCCGCTCTGAGCTTCGATTACCAGACGATCCGTAAACAAGAACGTGTTTACAGGAAATAAAACAAGACCTAGACCAAAAGCGAAAAAAAAAAAAAACCCCAACCCGAACAACCCCAGAACACATGATGTCAACACACTCATGATGTTGTTGTTTGCACGCTAAAGGGCGAGATGATCACATCAGGCTGTTTCTGCAGAACACTGGTCCTGATGGAGATGACCTAACGACTCTTCCACACAAATACACACGCTC
This sequence comes from Ictalurus punctatus, assembly GCF_001660625.3. NCBI lineage: Eukaryota > Metazoa > Chordata > Actinopteri > Siluriformes > Ictaluridae > Ictalurus > Ictalurus punctatus. The sequence goes on from NC_030430.2 coordinate 26,023,310, forward strand.
ATGTCTCGCTTCATCATCCCAAAGGGTATTTCTTATATATTTGACTGTCATAGCAATATAAAATGTTAAAAACGTAAAAAAAAAAAAAACCCAAAAAAACCGATCCAGTCTTTTCCGTTTTTTGGTAATCCTTTCAGATAAAACTTTTATTCATTCGCATGAATTAGTATCGCATGGCGTTTGAAACCAACACTGTCCCTCATGTCACTTTCCCACCCTGTTAGTATGTCGTACTTGTGGGCTACAATAGATTAGCCCCGCCCACTATGGCGTCACATGGTGCCATTTTAAATCGGCATGTTCCACGGAAAATCATCTTTTTTTCTAAAAATCTTCTAATGTTGTTGCCATGTTACTGTTTAAAAACATTACATTTATTGGATCTGGAATCGATACTGGGAGGTAAACGAGAATACATCCTAGATGGGAGTCCGTCGCAAACCATCTCACACACACACACACACACACACACACACACACACACATGCTCGTTACAACAATAATGTAAACCATTATTCTACCACAGCCACTAATTGAGCAGAAACCGTGGCCGCATCCACATTCCTCCGGAGCGCTATTCCCGCCGGGCCGAGCCTTTCCGTGAGAGTCCGAGGCGCGTTTGTTCCCCCTTAAGCCCCTCGTGCTCCCTCCTGCTCCCCTGAGTGGTCTCCAGGCTGCGGTTTTTAGTTGCCCTTGCCTTAGATGTGCAGTGGAGGAGATCTGGGACAGGTTGCCGAAGTTCTTCTCAGGGGGATCTCGGCATTTTGCGGTCTTATTCGAGTAGAGCTGTTTCCCTTCAGCTAGAGCAGATCTAATCTCTGTGGAGCTTCATGGAGCACTTCATCCATGCTTCCATTGTGTTTTTCTCCTATGGATGTGCATGAAGAAGATTCTATGACCTCAGTCATATGTGTGTGTTATGTGTTACAGGTTTAAGGCCCATGACACCAGGAGAATGTCAATGCCACGATCTTTAGAAGCGCTCCAGAGCTGATAGAGTTAATGGGTTCCAGCTTTCTTTCACTTAACCGTATCCATAACGTTCCATTTAGCATTTATTACATATTTCAACTTTTATTGCCTTTTTGTTCATCCACATTTTATTCCTGAGCTGTAGTTGCTCTTGGCACGCTTCCCTCTCTCGCTCTGAAGGATGAATTAGGTCTCTCCCACTGTTTGGGTCCGGTTCTGTTTCCTTCTGACAAATAAGTGCACTTTGGCCCAAGTTCCTGCTTGAACCTGGGCCACATTTTAATTACCTCTAAACTGCAGACCTAAACGACCTCGGGCTAAAGCAGTCGAGTGCGCTGCTGCTCTCCGGGCTGGCTCAGTTCTCGGTCTTGGCTGAGACCCCCGTGCTAAATGAGAACCAGTCGTCACTGTTCTACAGTAAAATGATCCAGTGTGGTTATGACGGCTGAGCTGCTGTGTGAAGTGGTCATGCTGCTGCGGTTAAATAACACAACGGAGTTTAGAAACTGCGGCTGAATGAAATAATGTGAACGAACTGATTACCGTACGCAACATCCCTGAAATACGTACGGTTTTTATTATCAGTTAAAAAGAAGAAAAAAAAGGGAAAATAGCTCCTTTATGGAGATGTTTCTATTAGAACTGTTTGAGAAATGATGCAGTGAGAAACTTCAAAATGTTTTGTATGTTCATTTAATAGAAAACTTGAGCTTTATGTGAAACATCCATGACACTTTTGGAAAAGTTAGAGCCCTTAATGGTTCTTTGGTTGTCCTCTTGGGCAACACTTAATGGTTCACTATCAGAAAGGGTTCCATGTAAAACCATTTAAAGGGGCTAAGAACCCTTAATTATCAAATGAACACTTAAAGAACCGTTCAAGAAGCACATGGGAGTCTAAAAACCCCGTAATTATCCGACGAATCCTTAAGGAACCCCGGAAGAACTATTTTAGGTGTCTAAGAACCCTTAATTACTAACTAAACCTCAGAACCCTTCAAGAACCATTTTTTCTCTTAAATTGTGCTCAGTAGAAAGATAAAGAAAACGTCGAGTGTTATATGAAACATCCACTAAGGTTTTAGAAAATTTAGAAACCTTAGGTGTTCTGCAGTTGTCCCTTTTTTTTTTTGTTGCACACTTAAAGGTTCACGATGAGAAAGGATTCCAAACATTTTATGAGGCTAAGGACCGTTAATTATCCAGAGAACACTCAAAGAACCCTTCAAGAACCATTTTAGGAGGCTAAGAAAATGCCGTTATTCAGTTAATCTTTAAAGAACCATTGAATACCCATTTTAAGAATCTAAGAAGCCTTAATTATCCAATCAACCCTTAAAGTTCTCTGAAGAACAATTTTTTTTTCTAGGACTGTATAAAATACTGTACCACGAAGCTAAACCTAGAACTGTTAAATGCCTGATAGATTCCAGGTATTAAGACCAGTTAATAAATATGCTTTTAGAGACAAAAGGGTCCTTCAGTGGTTCATTAGTTTATCTTTAAAGGTTCTACGTAGGACTTTACAACAGTGTTTTCCTATGAGAAAGGGTCCCATATAGAACCACTTAGAAGGATAAAAACCCTTAATTATCCAATGAACCCTTAAAGAACCCTTAAAGAACCATTTTCTAAGCGTGTGTACAGTACCAGTAAGCTAAAAGTTAAACCCCTGGCAGGTTCTAGATGTTGAGAAGAAAATGATGAGCAAATATTTGGAGTTCATTCTTAGAAAACAACAGTTCTTCTAGGGTTCTTTAAAAGAACTTTGGCTGTCCCTCTGGTGTAAACTTTAAAGGTTATATGCAAAAACCTTCAACATCAGAAAGGGTTTCAAGTAGAACCCTTTTTCATCCTGAAATAACCCATCAAGGACCATTTTAGTGGTCTAAGAACCCTTAATTATCCAATGAATTCTTAAAGAACCCTTCAAGAACCGTGTTGTACTAAATAGAAAAAGAAGAAAATAATGAGCAATAGTTTTGGGGTTGTACCGCACACCCCTGAAAAACAAGGGGTTCTTTAAGGGTTCCTTGGATAATTAATGGTTCTTAACTTCCAAAATAACGTTAGCTGCTTACTACAGTATCCACCGATGCTGTGGTCTGTTGCTCGAGCAGAAGATTTGAATTCTTATGCGAAATGTTTATTTTATACAATAACTTTTGCCCGTTCTCTTGAAAGCCGCCAAAAATGTTGGAGATTCCATCCAGACGGGAACTGAAACAGTGATATGGGATCTGTTTGTGGTGGCGGGAGATTTGGGCCGTCCACAGAGGCGGATCAGGACGTGTCGCATGCAGGCACATCATCTGAAATATTCGAGGAGCTTCATCCAAACCAAACAGAGGGGAGTTCTCCGGGTTACCGCACGAGCAGACGGAGCCCAGGTTCTCCACGTGTGTCGAGATCTGATGTATAATGAAATTCCTCTCTTGAAGTTCTCCGTCTGTGAGTTTTCCTGCGTGCTGAGCCTGGCTCAGAGACAACATAAATACCACGCGGGCCAGAAACCGGAACGGATTGAATACGAAGGAAATTGACATGTGACGACGGACAGCTTTCGGATGTTACGATACCGGCTGCGTACAATTTCTCAACGTACTGAGTAAATATCATAGCAACAGGACTGTACTATCCGTACATCCGTACAAATCCATAAAGGAGGACCGATAAGACTAGCCATTCAACGAGAACAAAAGTAATGGCGCCCTATAACGTGTGGAAGAGAACGTGTGTGTCTACTGATTAGTTGCCATTTTGTTGTTTTCGGCTCTCTTTGACTTTTAAGGAATTTTGTGGGCGTGGCTAAACGTAAATCAGCTGTCTTGTGAACGTGCGTTGGTAATTTAAATCTGATTGGCATCTATGAACACACAGATGAGAAATGGGAAGCTTTGTGTTTTCCCAGGAAATCCATCCATATGGACAAACATTTTCCATTTTTATATCACATGGCACCAACACTGAGGATTTACAAGGTGACTCTCAGAAGAGACATAACCAGAACAGCTTTCCATCCTTTCCAGAGAGAAAATCTGTGTTACACGTGCATAAACACCACATTTAGGCATTTTTTCATTGGCTTGAGTTCATCATATAAAAACTTGAGATTTTATATGATTTTTTCGTTTGTTTGTCCTCAGAAGCCGCACTGAAAGCAGCTGTCATCTGTTCATGGATTTGCACTGACTCAGAAAAGGCCCCGAATCTATTATAAGGTGTTAGAGGCTGAATATAATCAACTCCCTGATCTGCTCGACCAATATAACGCTCAAAGATTCAGGATGGATTTATGAGGGGATACCGATGAGGTCACAGACCCAGAGGGTAGGATCATACGTGTGCTCCTGTTGTGCTCTTGTCATCCTGGACCGGTCTCAGACATTCACATGAAGGAGATTTGTCAAATTCCAGCTCAGAGTGAAATGAATTCCCACATGTGAGGTTCTTTTACTTTATTAAAAGAGAACAGCTCTGTAGAAGACACAGTGAACCTGGTAGAGATCCTGGGATTGATACGTTGAGACTGAGACTTAGGCGAACCAGAACCCATCTTGTGCTCCTGGATAAGAGGTACCCTACAGACAGCGCCGATCCTCCGCACGCTCTTGCTTGCTGGAATGGACTTTTACATGAAAAACAAATCTCAGGCTCAGATGCTCTGGAGCATTTGATACGACACTTTTCTTGCAGGAGCTTCAGGATCTTCTAGGTTGCACTGGAGTTTGATTGCTCGCCACACTTTGGTGTTTTAAACAGAAAATAAATGCAGTGACACAATGAGCTTATGAAAACATGAAAAACCATGCACGGTGGTTTCCTCTGGGTTCTCTGGTTTCCTCCGACCACTGAAAAACATGCTGGTAGGTGGCTTGGTTCAGTCCCCAGTGATTGTGGACTCACGTTCCCGCCTCAGTCTCGGTATTCCTGGGATAGACTCCGGATCCACCGCTCTGACCAGGACAACATGCTTCCTGAAGACGAGTGAATGAATGAATGAATGGGGAGCGGGACATTTGTAGCAATCAAATGGTCTCTTTCTGTGAAAGTGGGCGTGTCTTGGGAGTGTCTTAGAAACTCTTGAGACTATAACAGGACCGATCTGAACACAAACTTAGTGCTGGGCTGTACCAATAATTTGGTTTGTCTCCATCTTCCTTGACACCAATGGGAATCACTGAAGCCCCACCCACAGTGTCTCCCATCGGCCGGCGTCCATGTAACTTCTGGTGATGTTTTTACTTTGACTTGGCGCTGTCTGTCAGTGTAGAGTGCCTACTAAAATCAGCGGTAGTGCTGTGTTTTGGTGTTTGATGGACACCAGAAACCCTTCGTGAACATGACCTTTAGATTTCCATTTGGACTTCTGGTTCAATTCAAAACCAATGCATCTTCACATCCTGTATATCGAATCGCTGCCGTCTGTCTCTGGCAACGCTCATGACTCATGGAAGAAGGATGGACCTGCTGTCTCTCAGACGGATCTAAATCCTCTGTCTTTTTCCATACACACTTTGCATCGAGAAGAATGACTCCAGAATGAAACCAGATGAACTCCTTTTCCCTCTCCATCCACACCCGACGCCTGCTTCTGCAGCCTAGTGCCAGGGAATGGCATCCACTCACCCACACCATGGCATCCATCAACTATTTAGTAGCAGTGTGATTCAAGTCTCAGTTCATTTCATCACGGTGGGAAGTCTGAACTCTGGGAACATGTTGGCAGCAGAATGTCGCCATGATGAAATAATAAACCAGGAATAAAGGAGGAATTTTAATAGAAAGCTGATTCTTTAGTCTTTTAGTGTCCAAAGAGCTCATTAGAACGAGGTGGTTCTTTTCAGAACTCCTAAAGGGTGTGTGTGTGTGTGTGTGTGTCTGTGTGTAATCATGTAAACACTCCTTTCAACTAAACTACGCATAAATCTGGTATGAACAAGCTGCCATCTAAACAGCTTCCTCCACTGGTCCTACTGGTCCCTGATCAGCTCTACAGTGCTTCAGTTCCAGTCTGACGTTCATGAATGGATCTGCACGCGGTACGAGGCTGGAGGCTCTTCAGTTTTTCATGTTAGCATCTGGCTTCTGTTATAAAGGTCAAGACAAGACAAGATGGTGTTAGATGGAGCACCTGAGGGTTTTCCTGAAGCCCATCACCATCTCCCGGCTCAATGTGAGCCCCCTGTTCTCTCGCGGACTTTTTTTTTTTAATTTACGTTTCTTAGACATGACTCTTAGACACGACTATTTATTATATAAGTTATACACGTGTGTGTTTTTTTTTTTCAAATTTCATCTCAACTCCGATACGAGTCCAGAATCGGTTTCAGACTTGCTTTGAGGCCGTAGAACAGCCATCGTTTCTGTAGTAACCCGTTTCCTACCATGTCCTTCTGTTCATATTTGTCTTTATTAGAACTTGTTACAAGCTCCAGATGTACTGTATCTCTCCTTAGAGATAGTGTGTGTGTGTGTGTGTGTGTGTGTGTGTGTGTGTGTGTGTGTGTGTGTGTGTGTTGTAGACATGAGTGAAGGGATCAGGGATATAACTGACCATGCGATAATCTTTCCGGTATGTTCTCTGGGAAAGTGTTCTGTTTTGGTTCAGCACCCTCGCTGACCTGAAGGTCTCTCACATGGCAACAGACGGCGTTTCTATTTGGGCTGATTGGGAGAAGAAACAGTATAATTGGCGAGAACACTTCTAGAACAATTTGCCGTAGATGTGACATTTTCATATTTCGTATCGCTGATTGGACAAATTAAATATGCAATAAAAAAGGAACGTTTAAAATCATAACGTTTAACGCTAGGGCTATTCTACTGACATTGTGCTTGATGGTAAAAAACGTCTTGTTTAGGTAAGCATCCAGGAAATCCGACTAATGGTCTCTCTCACTGAAAGATTGACCAATCCTACCAGCTCCCGTCGTTATTATATTTGTTAGTAATATGTTAATAATAGAAAAAACATGCCAGTCATTTAAACCAGTCTGACTCTGACCAGGATAAAGGAGACGGATGAATGAGATAAATTTGCCACACAGAGCCATGTGAACAACGTGTACATCCCCATTACGTTCCCTAGTACATTTTGCATGGACTCGGTATTTCTTAGTTCCATAAGCGTCATATCTGATGTCGTGCATTAAAGGGAAACTTGCTCATTTCTGAGACTTTTTTCTTTAAACCTTGTTTTGGTCATTAACTTTTTTGTTGCCATGTTGTCACTTTAACGAGTCTCTGGCATGATGAGGTTCCTTCAGCTAAATATTTTACATTAACTGCATGTGATTAGTTGAAACAGAGGATCTGCTACAGACAGAAGTCGCAGTGTTTAGAAATCTAGATACGTTTATGGGCTCTGCAGCGCTACAGGATTCTTGAGCACTGGATCCGCACCCGAGCCGTGGTCTGCCACTTGACGACCCCTGCTCCAGACCCTAAACTTTTCAGACTAACGTGAGTTTTTGACTCTTGAGACGGAAAAAACGTAGTCGGACATCTCTCAACGTCTCTCGTTATTCCCTTTCTGAATTTCTGACGTTCTCCGAGTTGGAATTCCGTGACGTTGGTCAGTTGGAATCTCAACATTGCGTCATCCCATAGTGAAATCCATCCATCCATCCATCTTCAACCGCTTACTCCTTTTCAGGGTCGCGGGGAACCTGGAGTGTATCCCAGGAAGCATGGGGCACGAGGCGGGGTACACCCTGGACAGGGTGCCAATCCATCACAGGGCACGATCACATACACACTCACACACCCATTCATACACTACGGACACTTTAGACACGCCAATCAGCCTACCATGCATGTGTTTGGACTGGGGGAGGAAACCGGAGTACCCGGAGGAAACCCCCGCAGCACGGAGAGAACATGCAAACTCCGCACACACAGAGCCACGGGAATCGAACCCGGACCCTGGCGGTGTGAGCGAACGTGCTAACCCCATAGTGAAATCATAGCCTTTAAAAATAAAAATAAAAGTTTTTAACATACTCTGAGGTTTGTATTAATGTTTTCTGTGCCTTATGATAGTGTAATTCAGATTAGGATTAAAACACGCCACATTTCCTATGCGCATGGGTGAAAAGCAGGACAAGGCAGGGTCAGAGAGTCAAAATGAGTGAAGAGGAAAGAGGAAGTGCTGGAGGTACTAGAGAGAGAGAAAAAGAAAATAATTAACTGGTATTAAAGGTGAGAAAATGCATACAGACTAGAAGAAGGTTTCGGTGGCAAGCAAGATGCTTCGTAGCTTATAGCAGCTAGAAACAGCCGTTCTCTCACCAGACTCTCACCCTCTTTTTCCTCTCTCTTGAAGTTAATATGTCTAAAAAACACATACATTCATACACTACAAACCCTCTGGACACGCCAATCAATCCACCATTGGGGAGGAATGGGGAGGAAACCGGAGTACCCGGAATCCCCCGCAGAATCTCCGCACACACAGGGCCATAGCAGGAATCAAACCCCAACCCTGGAGGAGTGCGGTGAACGTGCTAACCGCTAAGCCACCACGCGCCTAAGAGAATTAGACTTCTCTGTAAATTAATGTGCGGTTTCCATTCACAAAATCCCCAACATCAAACGCAGCTTGAATGGTCTTTGAGATGGATTTTCTCCCTGTGCTCTCATTAACTCCGGCAACAATAACAATATATTTCATTGAGTAGCAGAGAATTATCCGGAATCAATCTAACATGTCATGCAACTGGGAAAAGGAAATAAACACTGTGATGTTGTTCTGATTGTGTCCTGTGGGTGATCCCCCCTCCCCCCGTCTCAGTATCAGTCCTTTTCCTCAGGACATCGTTATGTTTAACTGCTTATTTAAAAGGTTGTTGGCTGGATATTCCGGCTCACACAGTTATTTATTGCGTGAAGGAAATGTGAGCCATCCACAAACAAGGCCTCATGGGTAAACGTACAGTACAGTTGTCCTCATATCACTTTACCGCTCTCTTTATTCTATATACAATAAAGGGTTCAAGAGAAGGTTCTTTAGAGCAATTCTATAGAAGAACCCTTTATGGTTCCCTAAAGAATCGATTCTGGTTTACCTGGGACCAGTTTCAGACGTTTGTGAGTCGAAGGATGTGATATAAAAAGACACACCATGTTCAGTTCCATATTCGGCCGTATGAACACTGGCTATAACAGAGGCAGTTAAGTACAGACTCTACACTTTGAAAAGAATAATCTCTCTTAATGGCATAAAAGCTTTCTGTTGTTCTGGTGGCTCATTGTGTCATGGTATTTTAATTGTAGTAAACAAACAAACAAACAAAAACAAACAAACAAACAGCCATCTATCCATCCATCCATCAATCCATCTATACAGGCAAGCAACCAACCAACCATTCATCCATCCAATCATCCAACCTACCAGCTGCTCAAATCAACCTACCAACCAACTGCCTCAACCAACCAGTCTACCAACCAACCAACCAACCAACATACTAAACAACAGACCCAATCAACCAATTTACCGAGCACTAAAATCACCCTACAAACCAACCAATCAACCGACGCTTAAATCAATCAATCAATCAACCAACCAACCAACCTACCATCAAACCAACCAACCCCCCAATGAACCAGTCAAATTTTAGTTAGCTAAATTCCGAGTCCTACATTTAGGTTGACGACTGCTGATAGCCTGTAGTATAAACTCACTGCTCTGAAACCTCCTCATATTCCGTGTTAGATTTCGGCCTGCTCAAATTTCCAAACTTACCTGACCAAATAATGAATATTGATTAACAGCAAAATAACCTTCTCATTATTTTGAGATACGGAGAGATAATAAAGAGAAATTGTAATAACACATTTTTTTTTATATTCAAATAGCAATAACTGGCTTCTACAAATTTATTACATGCCCTTTGGTGGTATTAATTTACACACAATCTTTGTTCATGCAGCCATAAATCACACTGCAGGCTCCACCCACTATTTTATTCAATGCAAAGATACAAAATGGACAATTATATTATTTTCCTCTTATGAAATATGCCAATCTCGAGTGTTACTACAGTCTTTAGCTGATTATTAAGTTTTACACCAATGTAAATCTTTAATAAATCCGGGCTTTAAGTTTTATGATAAAAAGCGTGGCCTGGAGTTGCGTGTCTCCAGCAGTCCTGGCATCAATGTATAGCGGAGCAGTTCTAACGAGTGACTTTAAACAGCGTGTAAACAGACTGATCTGCACACAGCATTGTTAAGTTAAAGTTTCATTCTTCTAAAAAATTAAAGTCCCTGATTAATTCCATCTGCAGCTCCACAACAGCGATGTTTGCTCTTATTGTGATGAAAGTTTTCGGGGTTTTTTTTTTTTTTTTTTTGGCCCGGTTCACGTTATTGGAAATGTGCGTGTCTGGGTGAAATCAGTCACAGATTGCTTTTAGAGTGAAGAAAGCTGGTAGCTCCTCTCAGTTCGGGCACACGCCAGCTCACTAACAATAGCCCGTATTGTTCTGTCACACAACACGAAACTGATAAAGGCAGTCGCTCTCTCCGGATACGAAATGAAAACAGGAAAACTATCCTTAAAAAAAAGGAAAAGAAAATACAAATGATCTACAAAATTACTGATTTTCAACATAAAAACTAAAATGTTTGAAAAGACGTTATGCTGTGAGCCCTTTGATATATATATATATATATATATATATATATATATATATATATATATATATATAATATTGAAATATTTAATAATTAGCCTGAAATGCACAACAGGAGCAGAGCTTTTGTGTGTAAATGAATCCCACTCATTAATCAATATTTTAGTAAAGCTGTGTGCAAGTGTTTTTGTCGCCGAACATGAACAGAAATTCCCACAAGATTTACAAAAGTTTACAATTTTCTTTGGTAAATGCCAATCAGCCATAAATGTCCAAGCCTGCTCACTACATTTACATTTAGCCACACCCACAAAATGTCGAACGAGCGCCTCCTAAGCATGGCATACGCCGAATCTTCCAATAATGCGGCTCAGCCAGCGCATCGCGTCGGCTCCCACAGACACGCACCTGCTCCTCCTCCTTTTACAGGGTACCTGTTTGCCTTAATGCATGGATTCCTTCTGGAATTGCTTTCTTTCAAGCTTCACAGAATGTGAATGAAATGTTCATTAAATTGGTGTGTAACAAATAAATAAAGTGATTTGAGGTCTCCGGAGTAATCCGTATATAAAAGTGCATTGACTCATGGACAGTTATACAATCTGAAGACGATCGGTCGAGGTTTATGAGTCTCCTTAATATGTAAATTTGCACAGACTCAGGAGCAGAACGTAGAATACGAAGATTTCCCCCGAATAACCGTATTTCCATCAACACCTTTATATTTCTCGTGTAAATGCTCCAACGAACGATTTACAAATCAATTGTTTTGTATCGGGCGTGATAAATGAGGCAGATTATTAGCAAATCATCTCAGACACACCCCTTATACATGTGAATGATTGTACAATTAGCTAAATTAGCCTCTTTATTTGGGATCTTAGTAAATCGGGGTCTTTCGTTTTTTCCCTAAGGGTGCACAAACTTTTGCATGCAACTGTATAAACAACAATTTATTCGATCTGGTTCTTAAAATCTTTTATATTTCTTTCTGATAGAAAACAGAATCTCTTTCATCTGACAGTTTCAACACTATCAACCAAAAAAAAAAAAAAAACCTAGTAGTTTTTATCTGTTTTCGGCTACATCTGCATCGTAATATTCTTCATAGTCCCTTGCAGCTGCTGTGAGATTTTGAAGCGCAGTTTATTGAGAGTTCAGGTTCCTGATCCCATTCCGGGGCCGAGGAGTCACACCTGGGACCAGAAGAGCGCCGTCATCCCCAATACGTTCGGCTGGAATGTTTCCTTTGAGGAGGCGAAACTTTCCGAACAGTTTCTCAGACCTTCAGAAAGGACAGAAATTGATTTTCTGTGACCTTAACATCTTCTGTTTTAAGCAGAACTTTCACACATTCACAATGAATCTAATTATTCAGATTTCTAGCAAGCAACCAACCGCTGATCATCGTTTTTAACGTGACGTGCGCCAGGCCACGTGTGAGAACCCGGAGTTCTGCGTGGCTTCTTTATCCGTTCAAACACAGGACATCGTGAACGTCACAAACGTTTGTCTTTTGATCTAGAACCTCGATCATGCTCCGAAGAGCTCAGCGTTCATAGCCGCGGCGTTTAAACCTTCGTATTCCTGTCACACTGAGACGGCTGTGTCATTTGATGCTGAATATTTGTATTCGTTTAGTAATTAAAACTAATTAAACTCAATTAATAAAAGATGTTCAGTTCAATTTCAACATAATATATACTTATATACATTTCTGACTGATACATGTATAGATATAAACGTTCATATAAATGTACGCACAGACGGATAGAGGCGGTTTTCTGGTTTTATTTAAACCAATATGGCACACAAACAAACAAACAAACAAACAAACAGACGGTTTAGACTAAACATATCTGCAGTCAGACAGAACACAGACCCATCAGTAAACACAGAGCAGGTTCTGGTTCTGGTCCGATTAAACATAAAATGCACAGCGAGACTTCACACGCTCACACTGGGATGTTTAGAGAGAGTGTGAGATCGCACACAGGTGTGTGTGATTAGTGATCACGTGACAGGTGTGTGACTGGATGAGGTTGTGTGCTGAGGATTATGGGAGATTATGGGCGTCTGTAAATTCAGGATATTTCCAGCGTGGACACTTCATTTATTTACGCCGTAATCCGTCTGAGGCCTGCAGGACGGAGCGAGCTGAGCAAACACGGCAACGAGTTTCAGAGTAAGTTAAGAGTTCAATTAATTAATTAAGTAAATAAATCAATGAATTAAGGTTAACGGGGTTCGTGACGCTGGTTAACAACCTTCTGAATCAACCCGGGTTTTAACCCTGAATCCGTGTTTACTCGGCGTGCGCGTTAGTTTTATACGCGGATTGAAAACCCCCAAATATTTCATGTCATTTCATTTGATGTTCAAGGAGGCGGCAGAGAAAAACTCTACCATCTGCCAAAAATCCATATCTTTCGTACAGATGGTCATCGGGAAAAGCCAGGGGACTGTGTCTGTCCCTTTCAAAGTGTCCTCCTTATTATTTGCACTCCGCAGGATTCTCCAGAAACGGTGCAGCCTTGGCTACACACACTGAAGGGTTAGCTAAACGGTGCATCAGGTTTATGCAGCACTTTGAACACAGCTGATTGCTCCAATTTGGGTTTGAGTTCTCTCGAGTTCTCCCGAGTTCTCCAGAGCAGGTTTGCCGTGCAGTGTAAGTTACCATGGCGATGAAACCTGCTAAAAACCAATCCATCTTACCGAGGCCGAAAAACCGGAGTTTACCCAAACTAAACTCGGACTTAACCCACGGAGCCTCCGAAAACTTCCAGACGTTCCCACTCTGACCTCTGTCGATTTCACTGGTTTAAAACGACACAGAAGCCTTAAGAGTTCTCCTAGAGGAGCAGCTACAGAACCCTTAAGTGTTCTATTTGGAAACCTAAATGGAGACTTTCGCTAGTTCTCAAAGTGAAGGAGCAGAACCTTAATTAACCACCGAAGCCTTAAAGAACCCTTCCTGATAATAGAAGGAACACCTGAAGAATTTGGAAAGGGATCCAAGTAGAAATCTTTTTGGCGGCGAGGAACTCTTACTGTTCGGGAAACGCTGTGTTATAAGGTTCTACATAGAACCTTTCATGGATCACCAGAGGAAGAACCAAAGAATCTTATGAGTGTTTCCTTACTTATCCAACTGAGAACCACTGAAGAGCCCTTTCTTGCTGTATACGACCGGAACTGAGTTCTGTGGCTGGTGCTGTAGTTACTCGCTGTTTGTAATTCCCAAAAGAAAAGCTTCTATAAATACCGAAATCCAGATTTAGGATTACGGTGTGGTTTCTTACAGAACCACGCCCTGCACACCCTGTACACGGCTCTTAATAAAGCCCACAGAGCTGTCTGTGAAAGTGATTAGAGAACCCCAGCTGCTTCAGCGCCGCACAAACATCCAACAAAATAAAGCTCCAGCTGTGTGAACAGATGTGCTCAACGTCCTTTACATTATTGTAATCAGCTTCTTTATCTACACCTTTACACACACACACACACACACACACACACACACACACACACACACACACACACACACACACACACACTTTCTCCAGATGTATGGCAGAGAATACAGTAAAATTCCACAGTAGATTTATGGTATGTTCAGTGAATACGTCAATTATCGTCAGCTCCTGATCTCATAACCCCGTTTAATCTGTTTCCAGAGACATTCCTCAGTAACACACACACACACACACACACACACACACACACACACACACACACATTTTCAGCTTGAATCAGAATCCAGAATCCAACACTGCAGCTGCTAAACGAATCTGGTGTTTATTATTTAACGACGGTTAATTAGAATTTAATTGCGATAATCGTTTATTATTTCGCGGCGATACTTTTAATATAATTGTGATACCGTTGTATATTATTTAACTGCAAGGCGATCTTAATGGTTTATTATTAAGCTGTGATCTGTTTATTATTTCATTACGATAACCGAATGAATCGCAAACATGTGAAAAGTTCGTTTGTTAATTGCGATCGTTCTGATTTATTTGCAATAATATCAATTTAATCGGAATAAGTCGAGCTTAATTGTGATTATTTTGCTTTTACTTATCACTTGTTTTACTTGCGATCATTTTTTCATTTGCAATAATTGTGATTTAACGGGAATAATGTCCGCTGTTTATTATTTAGATAGATAAGATAGAGAGATAGATAGATAGATAAACACTTTATTGATCCCACTCTGGGGAAATTCCCTCGCCAATACGCATTAAACAGGAACGGAATTGAAAAAAAAAACGTCTAAAAAATATATACAATGGGAATATAAAAATAAGAATAATAGTAGTGCAAAATAATAATAATAGTAATCATGCACACGATGAACAGCTCGGTGTTTGTACAAACTGAATTCGATTCAGTTGAATTACAATAACCGAGTCTGTATTACGATTTTTATTTAACTGCAATTAATTAAATTGAGTTCAAATCCCGTCTCTTTTGATTTTCTGCAAACGAAACATGACCTTAAAGCGTTTACTCAGACAATAATACTGAAAACAATCATTTTTTCTCTTCCAGGAAAAATCCTACCGAGACTGGGGGACTTCACTGCGAGTGGAGACACGGAGAACATTTCAGTCGAAACACGTGGAGATCTGATGAAGAACCTGACATACGGCGCTCGTTAACACGTCCCTCAGTCTGAACGTTTATCAGCAGGACGTGTTATGAGCACACGCCGGACGCTCTCTGAGATCATTCATTGATGTCAGTGTTTACAGCACATGTCTTGCTGGGAAAATCATACAGCGAAGAAAGGTGACTTCATGGACCAGGAGTTCGTCTGCCTCCTGACCCCGTGACCTTTCACAGGAGTGTGTCAGAGGTTCCGTCTGAAAAAATAAAGGACGGACCCCGACGCGGGAAGTAAAGATCCGGAGGAAGTGAGATACGGGACATTTAAAGATGATTTGTTGAGAGGAAACAGCGTTTTCGTGTCGCACGTGGGAAACGTCTCGGATTCTCCAGACGGATGGATGAAAGTGTGCTGAGCGAGCGGTACGCTCTCTACAAGAACCTTCCGGAGAACTTCACAAGGAGGAGTCGAAAATCTGGGCCGTGTGTTAAAAGTGCGTCAGCCGTGCTTTTTTGACCCCTCGGAGGAAACCGACCTCAAAATTGTAGACCGGTGACCTTTGACCTGTTTGAATTCTATCGTCCTGTGAGATCAGGAGTGATAGCTCCATTGTGTCCACGTGTTCTTAGGTTCTTTGTTTCATAGAACCGGGGTGAGGAGAAAAACAACAGTCAATGGAATGACTAGATGAATCCATTTAGTAAACAAAACACTTTAGCATTGACAGAAGGGGTACGAGCTCACAGATTCTGCCGCTAACAGTTTTATTAGCTTGTAATTAGCATGTTGCTTTCACGACCACAGCAAGGACAAAGCTAAACGTGAGGGCTTGAGGATTAGCGGAAGGTCATGAGTCCGAACTCACAATATGTCAAGCTGAAATGTATATTTTGGCTGTAAATACACTCAAAAACACCATGGAATGTCATTTGAGGCTGATATTAAATCTATAAATATGACACTATTCATTAATTAATTAAATCACTCCACAAAAAGGTTCACAAAAAATTGTTTTCCACACAGAGGACACTGGAGGAGACGCAGCTTCACCAGACACGCGGTGAATCTCAGAGACAGAGAGAGAGTTATTTTTGGAATATTTGGAAATTATGAATGGACTTAAAGTGTAAGCGTAGCAGAGGAGCGCTTGGTCAGATTTTCCTTCAAACCGTGGGCGCGTTTTCTTTTATTGAAAATACTGCCCTTATTTTATGAGTACGTTTATCAGTTCAAAGCGTGATGGAGTCACCTACATCTTCCACAGGTTACGCTTTCATGACCTCGGTTTAGCTTCTCATAGCCTCACTGAGCTCTCATTTACTAGCCCTGATTTTTCCAGGTGTTAAAGGCGAGGGTTTAAAGGCGGTGATCAAGACGCTACCGATAAACTCCATCTCAGACGCTTCTCAGTCCCTTCCGAACGTCACGATTTTGTGATCGCAGAAATGAACGCAAAATCGAGGAGTGGGTGTGACCCACACACGGGTGGCTTTAATAATCTGAATGTGGAGCTCAGACAGTTCGCTGAAGTACCTGCGAGATTACAGCCGTAGTTTTGTAAAGCTGCTTTGTGATGATGTTTAGTGTTAAATAAAACTGAACTGAATTCAAACCAACTGCTGTCATAAACACTCGTACATGAGTCGATGGTCTAGACCAAAACTGCTGTCTGCTTCACTTTCCTGACAGACACAGACCCAAACACACACTCGTAGCACCTGGCTAGCGTCAAAAATCTAGCGAAAGACTTTTGAGATGCTGTGAAGTCGAGAGAGAAACTTTCCAGTGACAGGTTCTGACCTTTACCTTCTGCTGAGGTTTCACAAGCTGCGGAGGTTTGACTCTTTTCGTACGTTCTCAGGAGGCGGGGGTCGAGCGCCGGAGCAGACGTCACACTGTGAGGAAGTGGAGGATGAGGAACAGATACAGAAGACGCTGAACAGGCGGTCATGTCTGATCTAACGTAATTAATCACAGAATTCAAAACTCACAGCTCTGACACGACTCGAATGACTACGTGAGTTCAGCGGCAGGTTTATAGAGAGATATACACGTTTTTGGTACTTTATTTACTAGCAGTGACCAGATATGTCTTGTTGACATCATGACTTCTATCTAAAGTTTCTCTTGTCCTCTAGATAACGACATAAATAAAGTAATCCTTTCGTGAAAATGGATATAGACCTGCAAAAATATTTATGAAGGCTTATTGCAACATCACACAGACGTAAACATATTATAACTGCTTATATAGGTTTATGTCGGTTGTCAAGAAAGGCTTATGTTGTTGTTGTTATGTCATGTATCCTTAAAGCATGTTATATTTAGTGTAAACATTTAACGTAAACCTGAAATCATGAAATATTTTTTGCAAGTACATCCATCCATCCATCCATCTTCTATAGCGCTTATCCTTTTCAGGGTCACGGGGGAACCTGGAGTCTATCCCAGGGGGCATGGGGCACGA
This sequence comes from Ictalurus punctatus, assembly GCF_001660625.3. Lineage (NCBI taxonomy): Eukaryota > Metazoa > Chordata > Actinopteri > Siluriformes > Ictaluridae > Ictalurus > Ictalurus punctatus. Next base: position 26,041,005 of record NC_030430.2, read on the forward strand.
TTGCGCACTAAAACCACTAAAGTCGCCTTCTTCAGTGTCGGAATCGGTGAAAAAGTGCCTCAGAATCACCGGCACTTCGTCACACACTTCCTCAGTCTCTCTTTCGTTGTCGCTCTCGATGTCACTTACATCTCGAGGTAAATTCGCCCTTGAGCGTGTGCTGTCCTCTTCATCCCGCAGCAGTCCAGCCTTTCAAAACCCGCTGGTGATGATAGATTACTGGACACTGCTCCACGCTGTTCGGATCCACTGGCAGACTGGAGCAAAAGCTGCTCTTCGCATGCTATTTCCTTCTTCCACAGCCAGATCGATCGCCTTTAGCTTGAAAGCTGCATCATATGCATTTCTTCGTGTGTTTTCCGTGATGAGGGGGTGTGCATGAAGCGCATATGACCGATCTGAAGAATTTAGTGTGAGTGCGTTTGATTTAATTTGAACCACTGAATCCACTGTGACCTGTTCGGTAATTTCATCGGTCCGATGTGACGAGGCTAAATGTTTTGGCGGCGTGAAGCTCGTCAGCACGTAAAAATCCATAAATTAGCCGCGTCATTGTTTAAGCCGCAGTGTTCAAAGCGTGTGAAAAAAGTAGCGGCTTATAGTCCGGAAATTACGGTACTCATATCCTTATTTTTCACTCTTTTGTCTATTGTGTCCAAGTCACTACCAATGAGCCGGTGCCCAATCCAACCGCATGCTCAAATGGAGCGTTAAATTCAGTCTGAACCTTAAAAGAGCCGTTCTGTAATCATCTACATACATTAATTACACGCAGATGTCGTGTTTGAGCCGTTGCCCTTTCAAATACGTCAAATATTTCGTGAATGATTTACACGTGTGCAGCTTTTGTGTGACGGCTTGTTTCTTTGTATTTCTTGCGTATAATATATATATATATATATATATATAAAATGAAAACAGAACGCATGAGATTTAATGTTGACTTGTTCGGAACCTGGGAAAAGTCATTAAATGTTCATTACCACAAACTTTGTGTAAATGATTCATTAGAGAGGGGAATTTTCTGTCATGGTTTATTTTTCTTTTCTGCGCTCGGCATGTGTTCCTGCGTCCTCATCTGGACTCATTATCATCTACGTTCCTTCATTTCTACAATACGATGGGGTCAGGAGCTCTTGCAGTCCACTTTTTATATGCACACGACCAAGAAAACTTTGTTTGTCAGGTGTGCTTCGCAAGCTAGTTTTATTTATTTATTTATCTATCTATTTATCTATTTATTTATTTATTTATTGAGTTTATACTGATGTTGAGAACCATTAGGTTGATCCCTGTGCATTTTTACAAATTTGAGCCATGCTTTACCTCAAGCAATCATTATAAACCATTCCCGGAGCTGTCACTACTCTCATCTGGTTCTCCTGACCCTAATCATTACTGCAGTATAAACTCAGCAAGCGTGATAACAACCGATCCTCTCAGCATGCAACGCCGCTTCCCCGGGTGCGAAGAAACCGCTTGAAGCATGTTAAAATGCCGCGTGTTGACAGTGAACCCGTAGGCTGAAGTCCCCGAAGCCACGCTGGCCTGTCAGCGCTGCAAAACAACGCGCGAGTGTGGATTTCAGACATGACAGGTGCTTTTTATCGGCCCTAGGAAAGGCAGCTTGGTGCTGAATGGAATTTCGAGCCTCTACATGGTGCATGGATTGTGAGTGTTTTTCAATCCCATCATTCCTTCCTTCGGTTCTCGTCAGAGACGGCCGCGCATCAGGGGGTGAAGAGTAACTCAAGCATGTGCAAACAGGATGTGTTTGTGATTGTATCTGTGTATCGGAGTATGCGCAAACAGTGCTGTGGTGTCATGCCTCATTAACCAGACATATTTCACACAGGGAGCTTAAATTGAGTCCCAGGTTTCTCAGTCTAGAGCCACACACACACACACACACACACACACACACACACACACACACACACACACACACACACACACACACCTGAATAAACCCATCTATAGGGGAGCTCTTCAACTGACTTCAATCCTGCTTTAAACAACCTATTAAGAGCCATATTTAGTAACATTCTGCTGTTAAAACATAAAAATGTGTTTCTGATGAGCCACCTTCATTTAACATGCATTCATTTTCAGCTGTAAATTTACAAGCACATGAAACCATTATGTGCTAAATAAAGCTCACTTTTAATTTGACCCTAAGCCACTAAGCCACACACGGTGGCTTAGTGGTTAGCACGTTCGCCTCACGCCTCCAGGCTTGGGGTTCGATTCCTGCGGCTCTGTGTGTGTGGAGTTTGCATGTTCTCCCCGTGCAGCGGGGGTTTCCTCAGGGTACTCCGGTTTCCTCCCCCAGTCCAAACACATGCATGGTAGGCTGATTGGTGTGTCTGTAGTGTATGAATGTGTGTGTGATTGTGCCCTGTGATGGATTGGCACCCTGTCCAGGGTGTACCCTGCCTTTTTTCCCCATGCTCCCTGGGATAGACTCCAGGTTCCCCGCGACCCTGAAAAGGATAAAGCGGTATAGAAGATGGATGGATGGATTACTGTAACGTACAGTGTGTACATTCAGGCAAGTCCAAGAGTTCAAAGGCTTGGTCATGTCCGGTATTACTGACAAGACTTCGTGCCAAACACTACCCACAGAATATTTAAGAAGGCAAAATAATCAAGAATCAACCCAGAACAGGTGAACACAACCAAGGAACAGGCCAGTGAGATGTCTGGGGTGGGGAACGGACCATGACTGGACAAATGCATGTGGCATTGTAAAAAAAAGTACATGAGGAATCCGTACATGAGGAACCCAGGCAATGGCATTCCTTGCAGAGTCAGGAGATGGAATGATGATGTCCTTAGTGAAGTCAGGAAGCATAGTGATGAGATCCTTGGTGGAGTTAGAAGGTGGAGCAATAACTTTCTTGGCAGAGTAAAGAGTCAAAGTGACAACATCATTAGCAGAGTCAAGGGGCAGAGCAAACATATCCTGGGTGTAGTCAGGAGGTGAAGAGACAACAGCCTTGGTGGAGACAGGAGGTGGAGCAAAGATGTCCTTGGGGGAGTCAGGAGGTGGAGCAACGATGTCCTTGGTGGAGTCAGGAGGTGGAGCAATGGTGTCAGTGGCAGAATCAGGAGGTGTAGTTATAATGTCCTTGGCAGAGTCAGGAGGTGTAGATATGATGTCAGGAGGTGTAGTTATAATGTCCTTGATGGAGTCAGGAGGTGTAGTTATAATGTCCTTGTTGTAGTCAGGAGGTGTAGTTATAATGTCCTTGGGGGAGTCAGGAGGTGTAGTTATAATGTCCTTGATGGAGTCAGGAGGTGTAGTTATAATGTCCTTGGGGGAGTCAGGAGGTGTAGTTATAATGTCCTTGGGGGAGTCAGGAGGTGTAGTTATAATGTCCTTGATGGAGTCAGGAGGTGTAGTTATAATGTCCTTGGGGGAGTCAGGAGGTGTAGTTATAATGTCCTTGGGGGAGTCAGGAGGTGTAGTTATAATGTCCTTGATGGAGTCAGGAGGTGTAGTTATAATGTCCTTGTTGTAGTCAGGAGGTGTAGTTATAATGTCCTTGGGGGAGTCAGGAGGTGTAGTTATAATGTCCTTGTTGTAGTCAGGAGGTGTAGTTATAATGTCCTTGGGGGAGTCAGGAGGTGTAGTTATAATGTCCTTGGGGGAGTCAGGAGGTGTAGTTATAATGTCCTTGATGGAGTCAGGAGGTGTAGTTATAATGTCCTTGGGGGAGTCAGGAGGTGTAGTTATAATGTCCTTGGGGGAGTCAGGAGGTGTAGTTATAATGTCCTTGATGGAGTCAGGAGGTGTAGTTATAATGTCCTTGTTGTAGTCAGGAGGTGTAGTTATAATGTCCTTGGGGGAGTCAGGAGGTGTAGTTATAATGTCCTTGTTGTAGTCAGGAGGTGTAGTTATAATGTCCTTGTTGTAGTCAGGAGGTGTAGTTATAATGTCCTTGTTGTAGTCAGGAGGTGTAGTTATAATGTCCTTGGGGGAGTCAGGAGGTGTAGTTATAATGTCCTTGTTGTAGTCAGGAGGTGTAGTTATAATGTCCTTGGGGGAGTCAGGAGGTGTAGTTATAATGTCCTTGTTGTAGTCAGGAGGTGTAGTTATAATGTCCTTGGGGGAGTCAGGAGGTGTAGTTATAATGTCCTTGTTGTAGTCAGGAGGTGTAGTTATAATGTCCTTGATGGAGTCAGGAGGTGTAGTTATAATGTCCTTGGGGGAGTCAGGAGGTGTAGTTATAATGTCCTTGGGGGAGTCAGGAGGTGTAGTTATAATGTCCTTGGGGGAGTCAGGAGGCAGACTAGCAGGAGTAAGATGACATCCTCAGTGGAGTCAGGAGGAGTAGCAGTAATATCCATGGCAGAGTCAGGATGTGGCACGATGATGTCCTCGGTATAGCCAGAAGGTGGAGTTATGTTCTCAAAAGTGAAGGTAAAGACATGCTCGCTCATTTCCACATGTGGACCCAACAACAAACCCACATTTCCATATATGGATTTCAGGACACGTCTTCTGTGGCTGCGTTATGCTTATCTTTGGAAACACTTTGACAGCTACGGTGATAAAACCTTTAATTAGCACTTCTGTGTGTAACAAACATAGAGACTTTAATTTCTCTTGATAGCATGCTAATCGACCTTGGCAATTTTTTCCTCTCCGTGTTGGCAGAGTGGCTTTATTTTGGTGTTTACAGTTACCCAATAGTTCATCCAGGCCTTTGACAGAACTCTAATGTTCAGTTTCCATTCGTGTCTGACCAAAATCTCCCCTCGCTTACCTGCCAGACTGTTATAGAAACCACAGCCAATGCCATTTGGCACATTGGATTGATCCAAGTTTTTTTTCCATCTGCTTGGGCTTCAGGACAGCGGATGGCTCCCAGATGTTTTGAGTGCTTGTGGAATCACAGCTGTATGGCTTGACGGATAAATGAGTTAACGTTAGCGTTGCTCATTTAATGTAATTAAACTAGCAATACCACAAGAACAAAGCTCTAGCTGCCCTTTAGTCCCATGTTAAACGAAAAACACATCTCCACACTCCTGAATCATAAACCTTTCAATACTGGAAGCCTGAATTTCCCATCTGCCTTTTAAAAGGGTGAAAAAAACTTCTGTTTTCCCAGATCCACGTTTTTCTGTTCCAGAAACCGCACCAACAGGACGGGGCCAGTGCATGCTTGCTTTGGAAGCCTTCTGTCCTCCTGATGGTGCTTCAATTCCAGCACAATAAATATGCTCTTTAAAAATATAAAATGTGCTTCATGACATGCCATATCCTATCATCTACAGTTGCAATCAAAATGATCCAACCCCAACTGAAAATCTGTTTTATTATCAAAATCTACAGACTGTCAGCTGTTTGCAGTGAAAAAATTAAACAAACGCAATTGAGGTTCCACACAACGAAAGTGGTTTCCCCAAATTCAATTGAAAATGGAGCTGATGATGATTTCTCCAGTCTCACAATTACTCACCCCCATGAGTAGAATCCCACAACAGCACAAATCTGTAAAACAGGTTTTATCTCCAGCACACCTGATGCAACTGATCAAGGGCTTCATTAGTTGCACCAGGTGTGCTCGAGCAGGAACACATGAAATCCCTGAACTGGTTAGGGGTTTGTCGAGTGTACACTACCCGGACGGGGCAGAAAAAGGAAGCTATCAACGGCTGCAAGCAGATTTGTGAGAAGGCAGGTTGTGAAAAACCCTCGAGTGACTGTAAAAGACCTGCAGCGAGACTTAGTGTAACAGGCTCTGAGGTTTCGGTGAGCACAGTAAGGTGTGTACTAAACGCAGAAGGTTTCCATGGCAGAACTCCAAGACGTTCACCGCTACTGACCCAAAAGCACAAGAAAAGTCGCTCAGAATCATATAAACAATCCACAGAAGGTTTGGGATTCTGTTCTGTGGAGCGATGGAACTAAACTTTTCAGCACGATGGAACTTTCCGGCACGATGGATCAGCGGTATGTCTGGAGGAAGAAGAATGAAGAAAGAACACTGTCCACAGTCGAGCATGGTGGAGGCTCGGTGATGCTCTGGGGCTGCTTTACATCCTCTGGCACTGGAAACCTGCAGCGTGTGGAAGGCGAGATGGATTCAGTGAAGTATCAGGAAATCCTGATCAGCTGATCTGTTGAATTCTCGATTCTGATTGGTCAGAAGGTGGTGATTCATTTTTAAATGTAAGATTTATTTTAACATGTTAGCGTTTCTATAGCGGAAGCTCCATATAAATGGATTAAGACATGTAATCGTCGATATGGTGGAGCGTTCTGTAAGGAAAAATGTGTTTATGTAACATTTATGGAAGGAGTCTCCGGTGTCAGCGCATTGTAACAGTTAGAGGTAAACTTGTAACTTTTTTTCCGGACATCTTCAGGAGAGAGGAATTTACGCTTCTTTCCGGTTTCTCGGTAACATGACAAGCTGTGATTTTCTTTTTTTTTTTTTTTGTCTTATTAACTTCAAGAGAAAGAAAAGCAGAGAGGCTGGTGAGGGAACGATCGTTTATAGCTGCTGTAACGTGAAGTGATAACAGGAACTCACTTGTTTCACAGACATTACTGGATAAAATATATGAATGTTGGCAAATTGCTGTGGTATAATGGGAGTAAAATACTTCATGATGTGCTGTTACATGCAAAACTATCGGAGCAGTAACAGTAACTGCGCTTCGTCACACCACTCTGTCATGAAGTCTTGTGTTATCCAGGCCCGACAGAGGGATTAAGATCGAGAGACATTTTACTATGGCAACATTAATGGGACAAAAACTAAACGAGGACTTCATCTCTCAGAGATTCTGAAGTGTTGTTTTAGAGACAGAGCATTCGTTATGTAAGAGTTACGAATCTTTTCCTCGGATTGTCCTCCAAACATCCGCATTTGATTACGGCCTACTGTGTGCTGTAAACGCATCTAAGAGCCACTTTTAAATATCGGCAATAACAGTAACTATAATAATAACTCCTTATGGCTGCTTTAAATTAAAGCCATAAAGAAAATGTAACAGTTATCCAAGGGGTAGAAACAAACGCAAAAGAAAATGCCTACCGATCGCGATGGAGATTCCACTGGTGTGTGGAGCTGCAGACTCGGTTTGAAAGAGCTCTTTGTTTTGGTCTGTGGTTCGTGGGTTTAGTTAATCAAATGGATTAGACTGCTTTGAAAGAAAACCCGAAAGTTACGACGAGCATCTGGACCAAACCAAACACGGTCCGTAGCTTCTAACCTCCTTCCTAACGTCTGTGTGTGTGTGTTTGTGTGTGTGTGTGTGTGTGTGTGTATGGCAGTGATGCTGGAAGTGTAAGTGTAGAAAGCAGATAAAGAACAGGATGAGGGAATGAGAACACACTCGTTTGGCAGCGGATGTGCTTCGGCAGAGCTCAGACGCTGATTAGATGCAAACGAAATATGGAAAGTGTGATTAGAGGAGGATGAGATGCTGGATTTATTCACAGGCTAGCTTATTAGCGTGAGATCGTATTAACGCTAGTCAGTGTTCTGTAAGAAGTTTCGGAGAAGTTTTTCTCTTGCGCTTATCGCAGGCTCTTTTTGGAAATGCTCGATGGATTGGGATTTCAGCTTTCGTTATTATGCTCCACTCTTTCGTGTGTGTGTGTGTGTGTGTGTGTGTTTGGTGTTTCAGGTGTCCTGCCTTTTCTCATCCTCCGCCTGATGTCCAGATGTCCACTGCATCCGGCATCCAAGAGATGACACAAAGGGGTGGAGGTGGAGGTCTTATTACTCACCCGCTGCGTTCATTCTGTGTTCTCTGCTTCGCTGCTTGTTGAGCTTTTGCTAGTTTCATGACATTATGATCTCTTGTGGAACTGTTTGATGGATTTATGTACAGATTTTTTTAACGGAACAGGTTGTGGCACCACCGTGACCCCTGTCCCAACTGAAATATCACATTTCCACAGGTACTCAGGCACTTTACTTTGTAGAAGTATTTTGCTGATGGCAGAGCTTACAGCCATAAACGTTCTTCGGTGTGGTGCAACAACCACGACACACCTGGATTTGTGGATCTTCTTCCATTCTTCTCTGCACAACATCTCAACTCTGTAGTTATGGAGTTCTATATATTGAGTACACATCTTCTAATACAATATACACGTTTGGCAGTACAGACCACACATTAAGGAACGTACCTGAAGCAGTGAAGCATGCTGGTGGTAGGATCGTGTTACGCGTTAACCCCGTGGCCTCTTGGCTGCTTCTCTGACTAATCCCCTCTTCTCCCAGTCACTGAGTTTTGGTGGATGGGTAAGTGTAGGCAGAGTCACGGGTGTGTCGTATTCGTAACATTTTTTACTAACGGATTTAATGCCGCTCTGCAGCGCTCTCTCGGAGTTTCGGATATTTTTACAGCAAAAACCCGACTGATCCTTTTCCAGAACTTCGTCCAGGACTTGTTCTGATTGCTCGATTGGTCTTCGTGATGCTGTTTGTTTAGGTATGTTCTCTAACAAACTCAGGGTTCTTCCAGGAACAGGTTTATTTATATCCAGACACTTTACAGTGACCCCTCTCTGTCCTCTCATGTTGTTGTTTTTTATATTCTGGAAGGAACACACGGGATGAGCTCAGTCATGCGGTGAGTTTACTCGGATAAACAAGGGAACATCACACAGATCAAATTTACTGTACACTCTCTGCTACGGCATCCGCCTCAACAGCAATTTCTCGTCTTGCAAGAAAATGGCCGTAGGTCTGTGCTGTTTGCAAACTTGTGGATGACCCGACCCTTCTTCCCGTAATGGCTCATATGCTACAGGCTAGGTGTATATGATGTCTGATCGACCATTTTGGTGTGTTTCAAACCTAAACTTTTTTCCGCGTCACACACACACACACACACACACACATACAGGTTGACTCCATTAAACCGATCATGTGACTTCTGATGGCAAATTAAGTAATTTGGGGTTTTCAAGGCAATGGGGGTGAATACTTTTGCAAACACAATTTATTCACGATATATTGATTTTTCCTCCTTCGACTTCTGGCATATAATCCCAGTGAAGTCCATTTCAGCTCCAGGTTGTAACACTACAAAATGTGGGAAAGTTCAATGGGGGTGAATACTTATGCAAGGTGCTGTACACCGCCAGTTTATATATATATATATATATATATATATATATATCTGTTGTTTTCATGATCTCCTCTGAACTTGTACTTGTTCTGTGATTACTGTGCGGAAACCTAACCCGTGAGACCCCTCCGTGGCGTCCAGCCAGCTGAGATAGGAGCGCGAGGCAAGTGAAACGCGTCCAACCTGTCTGTGTACTTTACAGATATCATCACTGTGCCGCTCCACAAACGGAAAACGAATGTGTTCCGATAGCTTCAGAGGCTAGCCGCTATCTGCAAGGATGCAGGAGTGCTAGGAGTCTGTGATGTGAAGAGCTGATTAAAAAACCCACTCTCACGCAGTTCAGAACTTTATCCTGAACACGCCTCCCGTCGTACTGGGATTTTTCCATAATGACCAGTGCAATATTGCGCAATGTTATCATCACTGGGCTGGAGATGATGGTTATGTGAAGGCCATGTCCATGTCAGCGTAAGTGAAACTTCTGACTTTATTTCCTGTAGATTGGGACTCTTGGACAGCAGCGCTTGTTTCTCCTGCACTGGTGTTCTCAAATCCCAGTGTAGGAACCTCGGAGTGACTCCGCTGGTGCCTCAGCAGGGCAGGAAACGGCTCTTCTCTCAGGAGAGTCAGATTAGTGAGCACGGTTCAGAGGTTAATGTTGGACATTTCCTCAAGCACACGCCAAGGATCCAAGGTCATTCACGTAATCCGTCAACAACAATAACAACACACAACGACTACGACTTGTCCTGGGCGGAGTTATTTACACAGCGATTAAAAATACCAGACGCAAATCCAAGATAATCATCGATGAAGCCGAGTTATTCTTACTACCCCAAAGTGGATTATTCTCCTATAACAGCGCAGCCTGAAGTGTTTTATTCCTCTTTTACTACAGCAACTTACCCTGGAACGTCCTGAAAAAAGTTATTTCCGCTAATCACGGATGTCTATTTAATCCATCCACGGAAGGAGTCTCCAGTGTCAGCGCTTTGTAATGGTTAGAGGTAAAGCTGAAACTTTACATTTTCATACATCTCCAGGACGGAGGAGTTTACGCTTCTTGACGGTTTTTGTCTTATTCTAACTTTGAGAGAGAGAACGACAGGAGAGAGAGAGATGTAGCTATAAATGGATAAAAAGTATGATGTGTTCTTGTTTAATAAATGATCAAACTGCTGTGGTACTAGAGGAATAAAACACTTTGGGATGCGCTGTTCTGGAGCTCCGCTTCATCAGAAAACCCAGCTGTTGATGATTTTCCTCCAGCCGCATGACACAAGAGTGCGTTGTTTTGTCTTATAGCAAAGCAATTCGCCAACGATTACAATGACTGATTTATTAATGGGCAAATCATCATACTTTTTTATCTGTTTAGAATTACTTTGAATGTTGTGGAACATTAAGATGGAATTTTAAATGCTGATATTTCCCCACGCCTTTCTGCGAATCAGAACTTGGCGCCATTTAGCGGTTCGTGTCTTCCTACACTGTGTGTGTCCTTTGGCCTGGAGATCAAACTAATTGTCTCACTTTCTTGTATAAGGCTGGGAAAAAGATGAGAATCCACTAATCTGGAAAATGTGTCTCATTCCCAGCAGATGTCTTTAATGACAAAGGCTGGGATCGATCCAAGATCTGAGAGAACCGAGCTGGCGTCTCGGAGCCCAAGGTTCCCGCGCTGAGCCCGATGATGGCACGAGTTTCTCCACTTGGCAGATCAGAAAGCCTGCGTTTCCAGCACGAGGTCACGTCCTCCAATCCCGCTGCTGGAACGTCGGCGCCGCACCAGGGCCACATAGATCTTGCGTTACTTTCCATTCAAGAGTGTGTGACAGCAGAGATGTGGTTTGTGCTGGCGATTACAATCGTACGTCATGGTTGACAGTGGATCTGGAGTGCGGTGTGGGTTTGAGACAGAGTTTATGAGAAATTCCCAAAGCTGTGTCAGATGCGCTTGGTGATTGTTTTAGTTAGTTATCACTTGCTGTTTTTCCGTGCTCTTTCAGACAGATTTGGAAAGTCGGCTTCAGCTTAGCCAGTTTTCCAGTTACTTTTATGGTTTCTAAAGTGAATCTCATTCAGAGATTACGTCGAGATGTATACGCGTTCGGATTTACATCTACGCAGCTGCGCCGTCGATTTTCAGAGCTCCACATTAGGATTGTTAAAATCACCTGTCTGTAGTTCACACCTTCGGGGTTGCCAGATCTTTCGTCAGTAGGTACGCCTACAACAGGGTTTTCCAGTAGCGTCTAGACTCTAGACCACTGCCTTTAAAAACAAACACTCACTTTTAAACACGAAAAAATCGGGCATACAAAATGCAGCCAGGGACGGAGCATAAAAGCAAGAGACTGTTTAAAGGAAATGGTTAATTCGATGCGCTCTCCTGTAAAGAAAGCGCGCCCCTGGTTTGAAGGATAAGCTGACCGAGCGCTCATCTGCTACGCTTACAACTCATTCACAATGTTATTCATGGAAATGAAAGTAAGCAATGTCTCTGATTAAGAAGCTTCTCCTCCAGTGTCCTCCCCTAAAACCCTTTAGCCGAGACACGCCTCTGTTTTATATAAACTCCGCCCTGCGTGTACACTATAACTCTCACGTAACGTCTGGATAGCGCTCGAGTCTGTAGTTAGTATCTGAGGTCTGAATAGACAGTAGACACGAAATTCTGAATGTTTAAAGGTGCTTTAGTCAAGATCGGAGATCTAATTTTTAATCAGGTGAAGTACAACAACATGGGAACGATGCTCCACCTCCTGTTTGTGCCCTTATGCACAAAGCCACGCCCCCTATGATGGCCAGCAGGGTGCAGTTAGCGAAGTGGTGGTGTTTTAGCCTGACCTGTGGTTTGGGTTTGCTCAGTCTGCCTGATAGCCGAGTTATAACACAAGCACCGTTGTGGGCGTGTCTATACAAAGACAGACAGGAAGCCCATATAAACACGGACAAGAAGGATTTCTCAGCCGCATAATACACTCATAAACAGTATTTAAAATCCTGCTCTACATATTGTCCAGCGTGTTTGTATTAGTTAGAAAGTAAACCAAAACAAAACACTACTGCGCCTTTTGAAGCTCATCCTCGCATGCTAATGCTAATGCTGGAAATAAAGACTGAGAAATAACCGACGACACTTACGCCTTGCTAATGACCCCTGCGATGATTTCATGCTAACGTGATTAGCCAACATGGTGCTTTTGTAGCTAAAAGGTTCTTTGAATTCTCCAGTCCAGCTGCTTGCTTAGTGACAGCGCCAGCTTTCATTGCCACCACATTGGTAGCATTCATTCTGCCAATCCCAGTCAAATGAGAGCTTTGTAAATGCCATTTTCCCACCATGGCAAATCCGTGGTGGATTAGCGTTCTCACCCGGCAAATTCCTTTGATTTATGTTCCCATAATATCAGAAATTATCCCAGAACAGAGCGAAAGGCTTTGAGCTTTTATGTTGGTGGATAATGTGAGCATGTTTTAACCGTATGGAATCTTGGCACGTGTTCATTCGAGTGCTCCGCCGCTCCGTTTCTCTCGGTCCGCTCCTGAAGATTGCGGCGTCGTGATATTAAAGTTATGAAACTGCAGCGTTACCTTAATGTTAAAAATGTCTAACCCGTGTTAACCCTTCACACAAGTTCGTCTCGCTGAAGAAACCTCGAGCAAACTCACATTTATTCCACAGCGCTGCTGAGTCCGATTTCCTCTGGAATAATAGGAATACAACTGTTATAGGAAAACAATCAACTTCAGTGTGGCAACGGTAACGCCACTTCATCACACCACTCCGACGTTGATTTATTTCGTGTGACAGCATGACGCCAAGAGTTTTATCCTGTACATAATCAAAGTTTAAGGGCAGTTGTTGAACCGTGAACCACGGCAATAATCTTGCAACGTACACATGGAATCACTTTTTTCTTCCCCAGAGGTTCTTTAAAACCTTCAAGAAAACGCAAAGTTACCGGAACTACTTTTTACCCTACTGCTCCAGTGTTGGAAAGTCGGATAAAAGTCCATAATTGATACGTTGATCATAACTGTGAAAGCCTCATCCGTGACAATCGCACATGCGCTCCACATGATTGTGTTGAAACACTTCCTATTATTCAGTATGACAGGAAATAGCTGTGGCTGCGTTTGTCCGTGCTCTTGCCTTTCCAGTTTGCTTTTCCTGCCTTGTCTTGTTGTCTTTGGCCAAACATCTCTGTTGGACGATGACAGTTCCAGTGTGCGCTAGTGCTGTATCTCGTTGTGTCGGAGACCTCGAAGACAAACCGCCGCTTTTGTCGAGAAGTTTACGATCATCAATGTGACAGCCAGACTCTGAATGTAGACCTTTATCGTTAGCAGTAAACACCAGAAGAAGGCCAAACAAAAGACAGAGCAGACGTTCACTTCAGCGGACGAGAAATTCTCTTCATTTCCTTAATAATCTAATGGCTAGCAAAAAGATTTGCCTGTAACTCTGATGATTGAAATAAAGTTCATTATTGTCAAATATCGAATTGTGGCCTTAAGAATTAAGATGGTATTGGTACCCGATACGCACACTGCCGAGTGTTAACGATGTATTATATGGCGTCCAGCAAGGTTCAACTCTGGGCCTGTTATTATTTAACCGTATATTGCAATAATGATTACATTTACATCAAAAATATGTTTTTTATGGAATCATGGAATTTATGAATCAGTTCAAGCAATAAAAATATATTTTAAAATGTAAAAAATTTTTTACAGGAGGGTAATTGGTAAATTGTTCCCATATGGCAACAATGTGCAATGGTGGAAAGTATCATATAGTCGAAATTTTATGGGATTAAATTCCAATGACTGCTTTTTCCAGACTATAAATTGCTATAAGAGGTTGTTTTGTTTTTTTTTGTTTTTTTGTCACCTGGTAAGCGTGTAAAAGTTCTATCTCGTAGAAAGGAATTACAGTTGTGGAAAGGATGCAGATGGATTCACCGACTCAAAATACTCAAAAGTATCTTTTTAATTCTTTCTCTTGAATTCTTAATTCTTTATCCTGAAAGAATTCAAATAAAAAAAAAAAGGTGCAATTGCAAAATGTTTGAAATGCTAACAGTTTTTCTTCCTCTGAATAATGGAGATGTGCTTTTAGAGAAGACGAGTGTATTTTCCGCTGTAGGTCTGTTACAGTTCATGAACACACACGCTACAGTTCCATTAGCGCATGTTGTTGCCTCAAAATATATAAACCTGTTTGAATGACAAAAAAAAAAAAAAAAAAAAATGTTCACTTATCTCAGACAGGGTTTCAGTTTTTTCCTTTAAGTGGTTTTGCATAAATTTTGAAAAAGTAATCAAATCTTGAGAGCAAACAGCACTTCCTGGTCATGTGACATTGCATTTTTTTATTATGTCAAAGTAAAGATCTCATTTTTCCATTTACATAAGAAAGTAGTAGTTTTGTATTATTGCCTATCAAAAAAAATAAATTGTAGATAAAGTACTTGTTGCCGTACGGCAACATCCTGCAGTAAAGTTTGACCATAAATGCACTTCTTCCAACCAGTGCAGTCAACAAATACATTTTCTTTCATCAGTATGCAGCTTTATTTGTTCCAGGCATGTTTCTGCTTTACTTCTTCTTATTAATTTTAGTATTCTTAATTTAACGAGGCTCATACTTTCCTTGGCGTCTTCATAAATCAACCTAGTAACTAGAAGGAAGGTCAGATGCGAGCCGCAGCCCTGCCCTGTAATCAAACTGATTATCAGAGCTCATGGTCGAGCGACTTCTTCATAACACGGGATTATGTGTGTACCTCATACACCCGCTCGCTCAGCGTTACAGCTCGCTGCACCTCGGTTCTCCACAGCACCCTCCAGTCCAGCAGGACCATCCTGCATGCGGTCAAGTGCGCGTTCACAAACTCAGAGTCTGATTTAAACACATATCACATGCGGATGAAAACATTTTTTAAAACGCTGTTCCTGTGGATGGAATTTTTTATTTATTTTTTTTTGGTAAAGTGTTTAAAATAATCTGTATACCAGTCTTGATAATAGCCAACAAATAGGATTTGAAGCATTTCAATCATTTAAATTTGTAAAATTATATTTCACGTTCCTTCATTAATAATCACCTTCTCTCACTGATTTGATCAAAATGGGGGAAAAAAGAAGAGGTAAACGAGGTAAAGAAAGAGGTGGGAAACGTTCTCAAAATATAAGACGACGCGACATGGACTCGTACTCGCAAATGAGTCAATACTCACGCTTTTGAAACGGTGCGGAGGTTGCGGTTAGGGGGCGGGGCTAGCGTTCATAACTTTCCTCATAGTGGGGCTAACACTCATAACTCGATTCCTATGGAAGTCCAACCTCTTCGCTCGTTCGAATCCATTCAAATTCCGATGTCGACGACGCAGACGCTAATTTGTTTTAGCGAGAGATTTTTCGCAAAGCTACTAAAAAACCAAACAAACAGGAAAAAGAACAATGGAAGCATTTTTTGTCTTATTATCATCATCATCATCATCATCATCAAGATAATCCTAATGACCATGAAGCACTTCCTGGACGTGCAATTAGATCCTCTCTACCTTAAACCTTTAACTCTAAAGATGTTCTTCTCATCATGGATTTTAGACAAAGCTAAAACGTCCACATAACCTTAACGCAAGACGTCTTCGAGCCACCTGGACGCCGTGTTCTCATATTTCAGAATATAAGGCAGATGTTTTCGATAACTCTATGCAACCAGTGAAACAGCTCTAAAGAAGCCTGAAAGCTCCTTCTTTATTGCACAAATTCCTTCTTTCATTTTTTTTTCTCTCATTGTGCGAACCGCACGCAGGGAATATACAGCTTTATGTGTGAGAGAGCCGTTAGGGAGATCACTCTGGGTAGAAATATACTCTTAAACAAGTGTTTTATTCCTCGTACACCACAGCAATTTGACAACTAGCGCTCCGTACAGATTTTTTGTACTTCGTCCTGAAGATGTGGGAAAACTTAACGCTACGTCTGACTGTTACAAAGCGCCGACACTGGAGACTCCTTCCGTGAATGTCACTGAAACGCATTTCTCCTTCCGGAAAACTTCACCACATCGACGTTTTTTAAAGGAATCTGTTAATGTGGGGCGTGTGCTGTACGAATCCGTGCCAACGAGCTGTTACTATAGAAACGATGACGCGTTCGAACGAACGCATTAGTAGTCAACATTTTCTGACGAATCAGAATCCAGAATTCAACGGCACTGCTGCATAAGGTCCAGTTATATACCTTACTCGGTTTGAGGACGACCTCCAGACGGGCTGGAAAATAAACCCAGCGTAGTTTCTTGTTCATCGTCGTTGTTCCTTTCTTTCATTCCCTCCAACGCTTTATTTCTGTTTACTCCTCTGGGGTTTTTAAAAAATTATTCTTGTTGTTGTTGTTGTTGTTTACATTATTTTCTTTTTGTTGCCAATTTACCCAGAATACCTTTTATAGTCTTTTTCCCTGCTCGCGTATACAGGCCTTTCTTTTTTCTCTGCTGCTGCCGGATGTTGGTTTTGTGTGTGGATATGAAACCTCCGTCCACTCATTTACAAGCCAAATTGCTGCGGAGAGCCGCGATTCAGGAATCCGCTGGACTCTGAGTGCTTGTTTTTCTCCGCCGGGGGGAAAAGAGGCGAGTTTCCTCACCGCAGCATTTCCATTTTCCGAATCTGTTCTCTGACATCAGTGCTGTAGTCGGTGGCGTGTGTTTACGCCTGGGATGTGTGTCTGCATTCAGCTACAGTGAGGAGATTTATGTGTCTTTCTGAACCCTTTCATCCATGAATCTAAATAAAAAAACACATCCAGATCCTTTAGATGTTTTTATGAATTTGGACTTATCCATCCATCCATCCATCTTCTACACCGCTACTCCTTTTCAGGGTCGCGGGGAACCTGGAGTCTATCCCAGGGAGCATGGGGCACAAGGCGGGGTACACCCTGGACAGGGTGCCAATCCATCACGGGGCACGATCACACACACACTCACACACACATTCATACACTACGGACACTTTAGACACGCCAATCAGCCTACCATGCATGTGTTTGGACTGGGGGAGGAAACCGGAGTACCCGGAGGAAACCCCCGCAGCACGGGGAGAACATGCACACTCCACACACACAGGGCAGCGGTGGGAATCGAACCCGGAGGCGTGAGGCGAACGCGCTAACCACTAAGGCACCGTGCGTAATTTGGATTTATATCATTTTTTATTTTTATTAAAAAGTAAGCAGATTTTCTGTGTGCAGAAATACCTGCGGTACAATAGGATAGTTCTTTAAACCTGAAATGTAAAAAAAAATTATTTGTGAACATGAAATATTTAAATATTTAATGAAAATATATATTTTAAAAACCCAATAAAGCTATATTCTCGATGCACAGTTTAGGATTGATTTCAGAGGTAAAAAAAAAAAAAAAAAACATCTTTTAAAAAAAAGAGTTAAAAAAAAGCTAAGGCGTTCTGGCAGTTTTTTATTTATTTATTTTTACAAAAAAAAGTCACTAGAAGTTCCCAGATTAATTTGCATATTCATAGAATAATCATGATCTTTTGCATATCAAAACATATTACATGGGAGTTTTACAGTAGAAGAGAAAGGTAATATATTATTTTCTCATTTCTCATCGAAAAAAATCTTATAGAAAGAGAAGTCTTTGGACAGAGCACCACAATTTGGGATTATTTTGGGATTCTGTGTGGGATGTTTGTAAAGACCTAGAATAGAAAAAAATGATTTAAGGTGATTAATATGTGAGATTTTCCTAAAAATGGCCTTAAATGGAATCATAATAAAAGGGTTAATTACTTTAATAAAACGGATTTTTCTTTATTTTACTATACAGATCTTTTGATTTCCAGTGGACGTGATTAGCAATGCTGTGTGTGTGTGTGTGTGTGTGTGTGTGTGTGTGTGGGTTTGTGGCTCTGGGGAAGTTTGGAGAACGAGCCCCACTCACTACGACATCTGTTAATGATTTGGCAGATGTGAGAATGCGAGGAGGGGGGCTGTTCCCCGTTCAACAGGAGCAGCATTGTGTTGAGGCTAATTTGTGCACTGCGTTGGGCTTTTTTTTGTAATCCCAGTGGGTCGGGGTGTGTTCAGTGCTCTGACTCGTGCTGAAGGCCTCTGACGACAGCCGTAGCGCTACACAGTGTTATTGTAGCCTTTGAACCTTCTCTCACTCCACTCCTACAATCCTCTTCATATAGGATAAGGTCGGAGGTCAGCTTGGCTTCTCAGCCTGACAGTTTGCTGAAAAGAGCGCGTCAGTCATTAAAGGCTGAAGTAAAAACACGCAGCGGCCAAATTTCTGACAAAACGTGATGGATGTGATACGATGTTTTAAGGTGGAATCAGTGATGCCAACTCTCTTCAGTGGAACGGAGTTCATGCATGCTCAAAAGAAAACTCCCAGATGATGTCATGGACTAATTTGCATATTCAGTGAATCGTTTGTATAATCAGAATGCGTTATATAGGATTTAAACTAGGAGGAAACTATTTATATATTCACAACACAGACGAAATGAAGCAGTCGTAGTGAAGAGTCAGGATGGTATTATTACTGTAAATATCACAAAGAAGAGAGTTTAAAACCAGAACAAAGAAGTGCATGGGTGGACAGGAACAATGGTGAACAGTGATTGGTCATCAGGAGGAATAGTGGACGGTGATTGGTCATTCGGAGGAATGTTGAATGATTGTCAGTAGCAGTGATTGGTCATTGGGAAGCATAGTGGATGGTGATTGGTCATTTGGTAAGAATAGTGAATGATGATTGGTCATTGGGAAGTATAGTGAACAATGATTGGTCATTGGGAGGAATGGTGGACGGTAATTGATCTTTGGGAGGAATGGTGAATGGTGATTGGTTATTGGGAGGAATGGTGAAAGGTGATTGGTCATTGGGAGGAATAGTGAACAGCGATTGGTCTTTGGGAGGAATGGTTTATGGTGATTGGTCATTGGGAGGAATAGTGAACAGTGATTGGTCTTTGGGAGGAATGGTGAACAGTGATTGGTCTTTGGGAGGAATGGTGAATGGTGATTGGTTATTGGGAGGAATGGTGAACAGTGATTGGTCTTTGGGAGGAATGGTGATTGGTTATTGGGAGGAATGGTGATTGGTCTTTGGGAGGAATGGTGAATGGTGATTGGTTATTGGGAGGCATGGTGAATGGTGATTGGTTATTGGGAGGCATGGTGAATGGTGATTGGTTATTGGGAGGCATGGTGAATGGTGATTGGTTATTGGGAGGAATGGTGAAAGGTTGTCAGTAACAATGGAGAACAGTGCTTAAAAAGTTGCTAGATTTATCGCTAGACTTCTTTTACATAAAGTCACTAAAGGGGTCTCAAATGTCACCAAATCTAGTGACTAATCTGGCCACACTGTCTGTAATCTAAGTGAAGTATCTAGTTAATGCTTTGCTTAAAATCAATAAAACATAGGCCAGGTCAGTTAGCGTCTCCTAATCTGGTCATTATTAGCATTACAATAGCATTTTTCGGTACTCGGTTTGGCTATGCTGGAATGAATTTGTATAAGCTAAATGCTGTGGGAAAACCTCTGCAGAGAAAAGCCCAATGTCTCATGTCAGTGGATTTGAATGAAAAAAAGCAGTTAGCCCATTTCCTGGTGAAAGACGTGGAAAGCACAGAAAGGAACGGACGAACGGACGAGGACTGCTGTCCTGATGAGCACCAATGCTTCTCCTAACCTCAAAGCCCCGCCTCATTTTCACCCGGATGCTGGCGTCTAAATTATTTCCCACCCACTCAGTCAAAGGCCTATTGTGTTACACTTAGCTGCGTTTAGGGGTCAAATAGTTGGAGCTGATCATATGACACACTTCCTTCATCTCACCTATTCTTTCCTTTTCTCGTTGTGATCTTTACAGATATTCAACTTGGAGCTCAACTTTTCATGCTTTTGTCTCTTATTACTTCTGTATGAAACAGATTTGGGGGCGGGGCTAATTATATAAACTAATTGTGTCAATAAATCATCAATAAATACTTTCCTGTGAAGAATCAAAACCTGTACGTAACAAACCACTCCGTGTCGTTCTGTCCTGGTAAATGAATCAGTTCCGGGGCGGTGGGATGAAGCTATCAAACCTGATTCATTCATTCATTCATTCATTCGTTTAACAAACAAAAAAGATAAGATGTTACTGAGAAACTGCAAAAAATAAATAAATAAAAGTGTAAGCTCTTCTGTCCTGAAAATGTTGGAAACGTAACAGGCTTCACCTCTGACTGTTACACAGCGCCGACACTGGAGACTCCTTCCCTAACGGTTCCATAAACACATTCCTCCTCACAGAAAACTTCACCGTATGAATGATTCAGTACATTTCTTTATGTGAACTGAGTTTATCGGTGCTTTATAGAGCTTTGGTTCGGTTTCCAACCGGGTAAATATCGATATCCGAGACATATGCAGCGCACCTGGTGATCAGTGCGCTGTCTCTGAGGCCTGTGTACTGCGCATCAAGACATCTACAAATCTAAAATAAATAAATAAATCAAACTCACGTCTGTACTGCCTCGACTGGGCAGCGTTTGCTGGAAAGGGATAAAATGGGAGTTAATGCGAGCGAATACAATCCAAAATACCGTTCTTTGGTGTCTCGAACTGCTTTGAAGTCACTTCCGTACCTTTCCAGAGATTCTAGCTCGGACAAATAAGCAAATCCACGCTCTGTGTTTTGGGAATAAATATTTAGTCACATTCTCCTGCTTCATCCGAGGCCGGTGTTACGCCTTCCTTCTCCACGGGTTCTAAAATACACGCATGGTTTTATTCCTGGTTTAAACCTGTACGAGCGTTTAGTAATGAAACTGCAGAGCTCGCTCTGTGTGTGTGTGTGTGTGTGTGTGTGTACACATGCTGATTGAATACACACCTGTACTTCCAATTTAAAAGCACCTCCTTTGATGGAATAAGGCACGCATCGGCTGCGAAACCCGTCGAGCGAGAGGCTAACGAGGCCGAGCTGCTTCATACAGCGGTCCGTTCTTTTCATGTCCACAGCAGCGATACTAAACCCGAAGTCGTTTAACACTGAGGTCTTAACGCTTCTGTTTTATCTATTTAATCCTGGTGCTGAAGTTTAGCATCTGTTCCACTCTAACACAAGTCCTCTACATTTCAAAGTCTACCAGACTGTGCGGATTCGCCAATTCACAATACATCCTGCGTCCGGCTAAACTTTGTAACGTTTAGCTTCATTTTCAACCTTTTAATAGGAAAAAAAACTCAAATAAAAACTCCTCCAGGAATTCCTACTCGGAACTCAGGACGGTCTGATCAACACTGAGTTCAGCAAGTGACGCTAGATCAAAAACCGCTCACAGCTTGAGGAGTACACGCAGCAGAACTTTTTAACGTTATATGTTAGTTAGTTATATTTATATAGTGCTTTTTTTTCTAGACACTCAGAGTGCTTTACATAGTATGCGGGGGGGGGGGGGGGGGGGGGTCTCCTCAACCACTGTTAGTGTGGAGCCTCCACCTGGATGATGCAACTGCTCCAGAACTCCCACCACACACCAGTTAGTGGAGAGGAGAGAGTGATGTAGCCAGTTCAGAGATGGAGGTGTATGTGTTAGGGGATGATGGAGAAGGGCCAATGGGGGAATTTAACCAGGACACCAGGGTTATACCCCTACTCTCTAGGGGACCTCGGTTTAAGGTCTCATCTGAAAGACTCTGCTGTCCCACTCACTGTACTGGGGCATTAGACCCACACAGACCACAAGGTGAGCGCCCCCTGCTGGCCTCACTAATACCACTTCCAGCAGCAACCTTAGGACCCCATGAGGTCTCCCATCCAGGTACTGACCAGACTCAACCCTGCTTATCTTCAGTGGGACACCAGGGGAGAACGGCAGGGAGATACGGCTCTGGTGTCACATCCGTCGCACACAAGGACGTCGAAAATGATGCAAATCTGAGCTCCGACTCCAAACTGCCGAGTTTATTCGAACGCAGCACTAGCGTGAGTGTGATCTCCCACTTTCAAATCTGCAACAATAACACGGATCACTTTGTTTACAAAAAAAATCACAAACGCTAAAACCAGATTTTAAAAAAGCGACGATGAACAATAAACTACGCTGGGTTTATTTTCCCAGCCTGTGTGAAGGTCGTCTTTATACTGAGTAAGGTATATGACTGGACCTTATACAGAAGGGCAGTTGAATTCTGGATTCTGATTGGTCAGAAAATGTTGAATACTGATGTCTTTCTATAGTAACAGCTCATCCGCACGGATTCGTACAGCAGACGCTCCACGTAAACAGATGTTTTTTTTTTTTAAGCGTTGATGCGGTGACGTTTTCCGTAAGCAGAAACGTCTCTATTTAACGTTCATGGGAGGAGTCTCCAGTAATGATCAGAGGTAAAGTTGTAACTAAGTTTTCCGACATTTTCAGGACAGAGGAGTTGCGAGTTGTTTTGAGAAGAAGAAAAGCGAGTCCGGCGAGGCAGTGACTCTTTCTGGGTGCTGTATAACGTACAGTAAGTGAGAACTTCATTCATGGACTTTCCATGACAATAAATGTCATTATTTTTTTTTAAAAATCCCCACATTTGTTTTCTTGAATATCCTGTTTCACCGAGTATTCCATTTTTTTGTTTCGGTATATGAATCACCTCTCCGTCTGCCTGCCAGTGTGTGTTCTGACCTCTGTCTGGAAGGACTATAATATCAGGAATTCCCCCTAATAAACATGTTACGAGCGAACACTTGTGATCTGCCCGTCTTACAGCGTCTATACATGAATACAGTTCTGCTCTGGTGTTTTAGGTTTTCCTGAACGTTTCCATCATCTCACTACAACTCCAGACCCTTTACATTAAACATCTAGCTATAGCACACCACCCAGGATTTTTATTTCTCTTATAACAGCAGAGCAATTTGTCAAGATTTATTTATTTATTTATTTGTTTATTTATTTCTGAGAAGTTGCCCGTTGCTGTACGAAGCGGTTATTCGCCCGTCTCTCCCCGTTTGCTTCCTCGTGCAGACAGACAGCTCTGGTGGGATTTACACACATGGGTGTTCACAGAAAGACACACACAGGTGACTCCGGGTGAAGTCCAGTTAAACTCCAGGCTATAAATAGTGGCACTCGGTTCCTGTGGGCCTCGTAAACCGCATGCGGCTGCTTTCTCGCTCTTCTCACCGCATGTGGCCTCGTTTGTCATATCTGTGGTCGGGAACTAAATTTGAGATGGAAAAAAAAAAAGAGTCTGAGTCCGATGGAATGTTAAAGCTTACCGCAATGTGTACAATCTGGCAACCGTATAAAAGGCACTGAGCTGAGTTCTATTAAAGAGGGGATTAGACAGGACAGACGCTCCACAGAGAGAAGTGTGTGTGTGTGTGTGTGTGTGTGTGTGTGTGTGTGTGTGTGTGTTACCACCCTGAAGTTGATCAATTTTCCTACAACAGCATGTCCCTGAAGTGTTTTATTCCTGTCGTATCACAGGAAATCCATCACTGTATCACTTTTTATCCGTTTACAGTTGCACTTAACGTCGGTGAAGCAAGTGAGTTCCTGTTCTCACTAACGTTACAGCAGCTAAAAACACCCGTTCCCTCGCAATCTCTCTCTCGATTCTCTCTCCCGACGTTAATAAGACGGAAAAAATCACCCCCAGCAGCTTGTCATGTTGCCGAGAAACCGTAAGAAAGTGTATGCAGACTCCTCTGACACTGGAGACTCCTTCCATAAACGTCACATGACCACATTTCTCCTTACAGAAAACGTCACCATGTCAGCGATTGAAAAAAGAAGAAGAGAAAATCGGTTTATTATCGACGGAGCGTCCGCCTTAGACGTCCCTGCGAATGAGCTGTTGCTATGGAAACTATGAGCCCGCACTACTGTCAAACGATGTTGAACGACGTGCGCAAATGACCGCAGAAAAAAAGATCAAGAGAGAAAAGTCTCTTCAGATATAAAGAGTGGATTCATAAACTGTGACGTTTCTGTATTTCTATCGTTATATATTTACGTCATCGGTTACTTTATTGCCCTTATGTTTGGACGCAGGTTAAATAATAGCTAGCGTACAAGCGTACCGCGTACAACAGTGTTGTATGTTGGGTTATGAACCGGGAACCATTTTAAACACATCAGTGAAGTGGGAACTTTGTTACATTTTTGGTTTCTATAGGAATAAATTTGGTCATTTCTGATCATTGGACCCTCTGAGGCTTCGTTTATCTGGACAGATTTCCGCGAATCGGAACAGGCGTGATTCGGCCCGCTGTTTAAACGTGGAAGCAGAACCGTTTGACCATCCATTTATAATCACGCACTGAACATCTGGAACGGGCCGATGGATAGAAGCGTGGCTTTATTTTAGAGAAAAAACGCTCGAAGCGTTTAGGTTTACAGAGTTCACGTTAGAGAGGAAACAAAGAATTCGGTTTCTGGAAATGTGTTTGTCACGAGAAATCTTTTTTTTTTTTTTTTTTTACACCACAGCGCTGTTGAATTCTGGACTCTGATTGGTCAGAACGATCGGTGTCGGTAGGTGAATTTTCTAGAACGGCGGCTCTGACAGTAGCGCATCAGGTTTATATTAATGCACTCGCTCTAATACCTTATCGTTTCTATAGCAACAGCCCGTTCGCAGGGACTCTACGGAGATGTTTACGTGACGTTGATGGACGGAGTCTCCAGTGTCGGTGCGTCGTAACAGTCAGAGGAACTTCAGGAACTTCAGGACGGAAGAGTTTACACGTTCTGCTTCATCGCTGTAACTGTGTGAGATTATTTCCTGTCTGGCTTTGAAGCTTTGCCAGGTCTTCCTGTATCTGCTCCCTCAGGTATCCTGGTCTGGCATTCCAGGAAATTCTCAGCCCCGACTTTAACCCGCATGAGGAGTTCACTTTATAAAGCCTCGTTCGCTCTACAGGAAATTGAGAAAACCTCTGGAGTCTCCCTCACTGCGCCGGGGCCGGTTTGATGATTTTCATTAAGCTCTTCCTCCGTTTGAAGGTTGCTTTTTTTTTTTGGTCTACAGTTTGACCACACCGCTTTCTCAATGGCTATAAAAACAGTTTGGGAACCTTTCAGACCAGAAGGCTCACGTTTCTGGCTGCTTTATTTCACAAGATCACAATGCTGACTGCTCTCGTAGCTTTTCTCTCTCTCTCACAGGAACGTGGCCCGTCCTGTCGGTTTGTCTCTTTTTGGCTGAGCTTGTGGTATGCAAAGTTCTACCAGAGTTGAGCAGCTTAGATAAAGCTGAAAATTTCCACTGGATTTCTTCGGAGGTGTTGTGTGATGTGAGGTGATGTTTAATGTCTGGTGGTTCTTTAGGGAGGTGATCGGACCTCTTTGCGTTAATAATTCCAACCCTGCAGCTATTTCAGGACTTTGGAGAGACGTTTTTGAGAAGGTGCCGGACTAAACGGACCAGCCTGATGTTCCGCTTCACGATTGCGATGTTCTTGCTTGGGCTTTACTGATTGTTGAAGTTCAGATCTTAGGTTCTGATTGAAATTGGTTACTGCGTTGCTTGATCTAGAACCTTAGAAGAAGAAGGCTTGGTCTTTCTGTGTAACCCATATTCACGTCTGTCACTGAGGGGAAACACGTTTATCGGACACTTTCGTATTTGTTATTTAATGTCATTCTGGACAGGCGAAGATTTCACAGCTCTCTCTCAGACTAGTGATAGGGAAGGTAAGAGAGAAAGTCAAGGAAAGAAAAGCGTTGCAGGACGACCTGAAAGCAGCAGGAACAGGGAAAAACATACTCTCGTCAGATGAAAGAAAAACAGGACTCTTCGTCAACAGTTCCGCTCATTACGTTTGGAGAAAGAACGGTTGTGCGTATGAACACCAAGAACACCGTACACGCGGCGAAGCACGGTGGTGGGAGCATCGGGATATAAAGCTGCTCCTCTGCAGACGCTACAGGTGCACTACACATCATCGGAGGGAACATGAATGGAGCGATGTAGCGGGACATGTTAGAGGAGAATTCGATCTCATCAGCCAGAAAACTCAATGTGGAGAGGAGAAGATGCACACGAGAACGAGCCCAGACATACAGCCACGATAACTCAAAACTGGTTTCTAAAAGGTGTTAGCATGGCCGAGCTAATCTCCTGACGTTATCTGTGGAGGATTTTGAGTTCATCCGAGGGATCCTTCTATTTGCTGAAAGGACTGGCACAAAACTGAACCACGATGCTGCAAAACAAAACAAGAGCGCAAATTACTGCAGTCTCAAAACTGTAATTACCAACGACTGCTTTTCAACAAAGTGCTAACGTTGTTCATTTGTGCTGTCTGAATGCTTTTTATCTATTAGTATCATGGGTTTTTTTTTAAATACACCGATCAGCCATAACATTAAAACCACCTGACTAACATTGTGTAGGTCCTCCTTCCTCGTGCCTCCGAAACAGCTCAGAATCGTCGAGGCATGGACTCCACAAGACCTCTGAAGGTGCGCTGTGGTATCTGGAACCGAGACGTCGATCCTTTAAGTCCTGTAAGTTGCGAGGTCGGCCCTCCATGGGTTCTTCGGACTTGTTTGTCCAGGACGTCCCACAGACGCTCGATCGGATCGAGATCTGGGGGATTCGGAGGTCGAGTCAACACCTTGAACTCTTTGTCATGTTCCTCAAAGCGTTCCTGAACAGGTGCTGTAGTGTGTCAGGGAGCGTTATCCTGCTGAAAGAGGGAACTGATATTAGGGAATAGCGTTACCAGGAAGGGGTGTACTCAATCTGAAACAGTGTTTAGGTAGGTGGTTTGTGTTAAAGTAACATCCACATGAATGACCCGAGGTTTCCCAGCAGAACATTCCACAGAGCATCACACTGCCTCCACCAGCTCGCCTCTTTCCCATAGTGCATCCTGGTGCCTTCTCTTCCCCAGGTAAACGACACACACACACACACACACACACACACACACACACACACACACACACACACACACCCGGCCTCCACATGATGTAAAAGAAAACCTGATTCATCAGACCGTATTTATAAATACAAAAACCCAAGTTTCAGGCCTCTGTGATTAAAATGCTTTGTAAGTAACCATTACGATTCCATTTTTATAAAGCTGTATGCACTCGTTCTGATCGTTTCTATAGTAACGGCTCATTCACAGGGATGCGTATGGTGGATGCCTCGTACAAACGGATTTACGGAAGGAGTCTCCAGTGTCATCTTCAGGTCAGCCTACACAAGGAGAAATCACGTGCTGATCATAAAAGGAAATGTGTGTGTGTGTGTGTGTGTGTGTGTGTGTTATTATTATTATTATTATTTTTTACAGTATGGAGGATGAAGGTTAAAACTCGACCCGAAACCCTGCGGCTAAACCAGACACCAAACAGACGCTTCACTACTGAGGAGGAAATACAGTCTGACACTCGCTTCTCATCACATGAACACTGCAGGCAGCCAAAAAAGTGTGTGCGTGTGTGTGTGTGTGTGTGTGTGTGTGTGTGTGTGTGTGTGTGTGTGTGTGTGTGTGCGTGTGCGTGTACTGCCTATTCTTTTATCCTATTCTGCTAAATATATAAAGGCTGAGATCATGGTGTAGTGAGGAACACATTCATCTTTATGATGTTTTTAATCAAAATTGGCTTTTGTGTTCTATAAAAATGCACAGGAACACACACACACATACACACACACACACACACACACACACACACACACACACACACACACACACACACACAAACACTGAATCATTTTCCTCATGAGGCCAAAATATTCTCATATGCGAGCCTCCTAATTAATTCAATCTCCTTTTTATGCTTTAATGCTTTTCCCTTCTGGGGTCTCAGAGACTCTTTAACCTGATGGGTTCTACAGAGAACATTTTATCGGTTCTCCCTGAAGACCACCAGAAGAATCGCTAAGTGTTTCCCCAGAAGAGCAACCGAAGAACCCTTAAGGGTTCTAAAAGTTCTACAAGCATAGGATTATATTATTATTGTTAGTTAGTATTTATAAATTGAGGCGGCAGGACTTCTGGAGTCTGCGTGTTAATATAAACCTGTGATTTTGCAGCTGCACTACAGCCAGAGCTGCTGTTATAAAGAATCAATCGACACCAATCATTCCGACCAATCAGAATCCAGAATCCAGCAGCGCTTCACACAGGATAAAGGAACGATGCTGATTCACAGCGCTGGCTGCGGTTCGTTTACTCTTCACACGCCGACTAGCCCTCGTAGCAATTATCCATAAAGAGACGGACGGTCATTAGCGAATGAGTGACTGATAGCATTGTTACTGTAGCTCCTGCGCGAGTGTGTGCATTTCTCACACCTTCTAAACATTCCTTATCTGAGTGAAGAAGTGGAGGAGAAGTGTAAACATGGCCTCCTGTCTGACTGGCTGTAAACGCTAATGCTAACAATATCACCACCCGCCAGGGTGTGTTCATCAGCTCCTGAGAAACGGGTAGCTGCAATGTTACAGAAATAACATTCCGGCAACGCTTTATAAACGTTTGCTTGGAACTAAAACAGCTGTAGGAAAGTTAAAGTTGAAAAAGGATTTCAGACTTTGATATGGAATTAAATTTGTGCGTAAGTATTGAGCGTAACTTTTCAAGAAACGAACAGAAAGAGCCAGTGGGAGAAGGAGACCGCTCTGAAACGGAACACAGAGCACGGCACAGAGAACGTTCGGGATGAGGTCCTCTGTGTAGTTATAGTGTGGAGGTACTGTGTAGTGGAAATAACTGAGTCCGTACATTAGTTTTTAATTAATATTTGAGGTTTGGGCCTCATACCATTAACTTTATGAGATGAGCTCTCAGGAGAGGCAAGAACTGTCATCATCATCCTCATCTTCATCCTCATCATCATCATCCTCATCATCATCATCCTTATCATCATCCTCATCATCCTCATCATCATCATCATCCTCCTCCTCATCATCATCATCATCATCATCCTCATCGTCATCATCCACCTCATCATCCTCCTCATATTCATCTTCATCTTCATCATCCTTATCTTCTTCATCATCATCTACTTCATCATCCTCATCCTCATCATCATCATCATCATCATCC
>NC_030430.2:26080226-26102726 GCF_001660625.3 Ictalurus punctatus
TGATAGTTTTTCAGAGGGTTCTGCTCACAACCATCTCTGACAGCAAAGCACTGTAATGTAAGTAATATTAGACATAGAACCTTTCAGAGTTCCCCAACAGTGAAACTGTAGAAAACTGCATGGTAGAAGTGTTTCTTTTTTTTTTTTTACAAGAGAAACCTTGAAGAACCATTTTTGGAGAACTTACTAAAAAAAAAAAACTTTTAAGGAACCCTTTTCTCCTAGAAGTGTAAAACCTTGAGGAACATTTTTTCCCTAAGAGTGTAAAAGATTTAACATCCAAAAAACCCCTCTGGGAACCTTTTTTTTTTTTTTTTTCAAAGAGTGCATAAATGTTACCCAACCTTTTTTCTACTAGTGTAGGATGGTTAACAATCCATAAAACCCTTAAGGAGCAATTGTACAATGTATAGAGCCAAATATACCATCGAAATAACCACAGAGGGGGTGAACCTGGGAGTGTAGGGTTGGGTGTTTTTTTTTGTTTTGTTTTTTTTATCAAGAATGTAGAACATTCATGCTAATGATCTTTTGAGTGAAGACCTAAATTTACAAAAAGAACCACATGGAATTATTTTTTTTTTTATTGCTGTTGTTGTTTTATTGTTTAACAGTTAACAATTTTTCTCCTAAGTGTGCATGACCTTGAGTAACCTTTTTTTAAGAGTGTAGGTCATTTAACCATCCACAGAACCTTCACTACCCACAATTCCCAAGTGTATAAGAGTTAACCATCTAAAGAACCATTGAGGAACCCTGGTGTTAGCCTGGTGTGTTTATTCTAAAACCCTTTCACGTGTTAATGATTAAGTCGTGAAGGTGTGCTAGATCCTTAAACTATTCAAAACCAAATCAATCAATCAATCAAATGGTCACCATTTTAGAACTTTCAACACCATTTGTGAACTTTGAACTTTTTAGCACTTTCGAAATATTTTTTCTCCTTTATCGGTTCCCTGGCTTCTCTTTTCCTCTCCTTCCTTCACCTGCTGGTTCCCTGAATGTTCCCCATCATGCAGAGGTGTTCCATGAGTTCCTCACGCTTTAGGACTCGATTCATTTCAGACAGGTTCATCGGGTTTATAACGCCACTCTCGGTCTGTGTAGGTCCACTGTTTGGTATTATTATTGCACTATTACAGTATTTCTTTCTGCTCTTTTGCATGGTTTGTTTGAGGAGCTATTATTATGATATATTATTAGGATTATTCTAAACAGTTCTCCAGTTTTCCTGTTGTTTGGGTTCTCACCTCATTATAGTTCACCCTGTGAACAAATTCATTTTGGAATGTCCCTCTCTCCATCTCATTTATTTTCTTCATATAGGACAGTTAACTGTCAAAAGAACCCTTAAAGAACATCTTCCTCCAAGAATTTTTCACTCAAAACCAACAATCCCATAAGACACACTTTTTTCTTGGGAGATAAAAGAGTTAGGTACCCCAGATAACCCTCATGAACCCCAGAAACAGAACAAAGAACCCTTGAGTGTTGAACCATAAGAGTGTAGAGTGGAGAACCACTGATGAATTTGAGCTAAGAATGAGAGAAGAATGTTAATCCATCGATCATTCTTGAAGAACCCATGTTTTTAAAAGTACAGAGCAGTTCACCATGCACAGAACACTTTGGGAACATGTTCTCCTTCAAATGTGTAGCAGGAACACTTAAATATCCCTTGAAAACTCCTTTATTGGAATGTGGAAGCATTAGCCATCCACAAGAACCATTAAGGAACCCTCTGTGTAAGAATTTAGAACAGAAAACCTTTAAAAATTACAGGAGAGAACAGTTATTCATTTAAAAAAAAAAAAAAAAACATTGTAAGGAATCTTTTCAAAAGTCTTAAACAATCAACCATCCAAATAACTATTAAAAAACCCTTCTTCATTTCCCTTGATAAAGACTTTTTGTTTTTGAGTGTAGAACCCAAAAGAACCCTCGAGGAACCCTTTTCCATATATGCAATACAGTACACGTTAGTAATATGAAAGTGCACACTTAGAAAACCGGTTCCTCAGTGGTTCTTTGGATAGTGGATTTATGTGGAACCCTCTCTGATAGGGAAACTCCACTGAAGGGTTCTAGATGGTCTTAAAGGTGGTGTTTCCCCGACGTATTAAAGAGACGTGATCTGTTTTATTCTCAATATCTAAATCAGGCGAACACGTCCCATTGTTCCTCTCCCTGCTTTAGTGTAGACGCTTTTAGCCGCACTCCCTCGCAGCGTTCTTGCCAAAGCCTCATCATATCGGGTTCTGTTGTTATTCGGGACTTTATCACTAAGAAGCGGCATGCTGCCTGCCAGCCCTTCTTACTGTAAGTCTTCATCCCACACGTCTCTGATGTCAAAGTAAATCTGCCGGATTGGCTACCTCTCTGTCTTGGCCATGAACGAACGTGTTCTAGCTGTACTCATGAGTGCACCGTAGCTTTAATAATAGACGTTTAGTTCAGATGGATCACTCTTAGGGGAGAAACGGAATGACATTGTCCGTATCTGTATTTGGATTTGGATTTTTTTTGTAATCAAATATGAACCCTGCCACTATTTAACAAGCTTCAGTAAGCACTTTATCCTGGGCATGGTCACAGTGGATCTGGGGAACACTGTGTGTGAGGCGGGAATACATCCTGGATGTGGGACGCCAGTCAATCAGAACAATTTATGTCAGCGGATACATCCACTAGTGGGTTTTTAGGAGGAGAACCCAGATGAAACCAACATGGAGAACATGTACAGAAACAGAAGCTGTGAGGATAACCACTGTACCACCTTTACGCTTAGTCCGTCCTGTTTCCCAAAATATCATTAAACCATGATCCCAATTTAAAGCACCACGACCCTGACCATCAGCTACTAAGGATACATGAGTGAATGTTTTAAATGCATCCTGTATGAAGCATTGGATCCCAGTCCTGATGCACACCTCTACTCTCAACCTGATTCCCTGTGAACCTTCAATAATGCTTCTCCTGTAGACCCTGCTTCTCCTGTTCTCCTATTCAAATCTGCGTTTGTATTTGTTTAGATCACAGCTGTTTATTCCGGGTAATGCTTTCATATTCGGTTACACCCCTAATCCCGGTAGTCTGGTGTGTTTATTCTAAATGCCTGGATGGGATTCTTGACTGTTCTCTTTGAGCAACACATCTGGAACCATACTGAAATAATGATAAACATGTAAAGATCTTACAGCAGCTGACCTTGTATTGATCTCCAGATGTTAGTGATGTCTGGACAATGTTGATTATTATTATACGCTTGTCTTTGATGATGTATGTTTAAATGCATATTAAAGTTTTATATATATATATATATATATATATATAGCAGTTAACATGGAACCTGAAACAAAAAAAGGTCCATCTTATATTTTTCACTTTATTTCTCTGAGGGAACCCTGTTATGTACCGTAGTTTCTCTATAAAGCATTAAATAAAGGGTTTCCTATAAGATACAGTAGGTACAACCCAACCCCCTAAGGGAACCTAATTTTCTAATAGTGTAGAACACTTAATCAGCCAAAGAACTTTTAAAGAACCCTTAAGGAACCATTAACCACCTAAAGAATCATTGATGACCCCTTTTTTTTTTTTTGCTGAGTGTAGAACATTCAACCACCCCAAGAAACCTTTGAGGAACCAATGTTTTGTGAGTGTAGAGAACAAGACTAAGAGAACTGTATAATCCTTGGGGAACCTTCAAAACCATACAAAGAATTCTTAATAAGAGTGTAGAACATATTTAATTCATCTTAACATCTGTAACCAGCTAATCCTGGTCAGAGTCCAGGAAGAACCACTTCAGAGAGTTCCAGGTTGAATCTTTGCAGAAAGCCTCAAATGCACTCTTTGGAAGGAAAAAAAAAAAAAAGGTTCCTTCTAGCAACCTAAAGTGTTCTTTGGTTTGTCTCTCTGGGGAAAATGGAGATGTTTCCAAGCAGAACTGGTACTGAAAGCTAAGAACCCTAAATCATGCCAAAGAACCCTTTGAGAAAAGATAGCTAGATAGTTTTATTTTTAAAAAAAAAACTTTTATGGAAAAGATAGAAGGGGTTATAGTAAATAGAACCCATTTAGGGAGTTTAAACCCATACAGAGAACCATGAGAAGTGCTGGTGGAACCTTTGGTTCTTCTGTGTTGGATCTAAAAGATATATATATATAGAGCTACAGAGGTAAAACTTAAACAGTCATAATCAGCATAATTAAATATACTAATACGCCCCTGGTTCATGTGATCATAACTAAATGGTTTGATATGAAGAACTTCAGAACGTTCTTCTAAAATCAGCACAGGAGACATTAAAAGTCAAAATATGACAGATTACAGAAATTCATTCCAGAGTCAGCGTTCATCAGCCAGCTCCCAGAGGAAGAACAGTTACTCTTCAACACATGGCCTTAGCGCTAACGAGCCTCTGGTGGCCGTGACAGCTGTGAGAACGCCAAGCTAAGCGTTGTAGCCATGAAAATCGCCTCTAATGTGATTTAGCCTGGCCTAGACTTCTACTGCTTGATTGACATGAAAAAACAGCTACTATTGTGTTAATCGTGATTTGAAATGGTGCAGACGTTCTCAGCAGACCCATCAGAGCATCTATCATCTCTGCTAATTAGCCGTAAAGGCCTGAAGGGGAAGAAACGAAGGGTTTTTCCTCGCTAAAGTCGATTAAGAGGCACAAAGGGTTAGTGTGTGTGAGGAGAGAGGATGCTGTCAGTGCTTCTTGGGAGAGTTAAACCTCTTAATAGGGTTTTAGACACTTCCTGTGCAGTGTGGAGCAGAACCTGGTGATTAGCATGTGGCTACGCTCAGTCACACCACCCTATAGAGTAACCCAAAACACTGAGGAAAGTTCCTGAGAGTAT
This sequence comes from Ictalurus punctatus, assembly GCF_001660625.3. NCBI lineage: Eukaryota > Metazoa > Chordata > Actinopteri > Siluriformes > Ictaluridae > Ictalurus > Ictalurus punctatus. Next base: position 26,085,099 of record NC_030430.2, read on the forward strand.
AAACTCTCAGATGTTTCTCGGATGTAAAGATTTATCGATCATGTCCCCGGTACGCTAGTTTGTTTATGCTAGCTGCTGCCGTGTGCTGCTAGCAAGGACATCCTCATGCTGAGTTTAATGTTTAAGATGTTAAGCATGTCGCCGTGTATGTATACGAGTCCAAAAATGTTTTCTTCAGATATTTAAAAAATTCAAACCTCTAACACGATGAGCTCTGACGCTAACGCTAACCCCTCACTTTAGTTATCTCATTTCCCTCCAAAACCACACCTCGAATTCCTTCTACCGCGTGTGGATGTTTCCTCAGTTCGTCACTCAAAACTTTAGTTTCTACTTTATCAGTTCCCATTTACTGTTTTATTTGATGCCATTCTGTCACATACGACCTCTCAGTAAATATTATTACAGATGTTATAAAGAAAGCTTGTAGTAAAAAAAAACGACCTCAGTTCCCTTAAATACATTTTAAGCAAAAGTGGTGTTTATAGTCATAATGGGCTGTAAGCTGTACGTTTAGGCTACTACTGCCTCTCATTTAAAAAATAAAAAAAAATGGTAGAGAGGCCACGCCCAAAAGAAACAAGCTACAAACAAGTACTAGCTTTCTCTCACCATTTCCTGTGTGTAATGGGCCTGATCGAGCGTCCCGCTCTCTATCTCAATCTCTATATTTATACTTCCACTGATTGTCCTCTCTAAATCTGATCTAATGGCCTGGTCAAGATCCGAGCCCACTCGGTGATGAAAGAACAGTCACGCTTGTGTTTGAGAGGGAGAAAATAGAAAAGAGAAATATCTTTGGAAACAAAGATCTCTGTTACTCTGTAAGTCCCATTAGAGGCTTATGCTCTTTAGAACCTCTACGGCGTTTATCCCGTGCTGACCGGGTTGGCATTCGAAACTCGTCGACCATTAAGACCCAGACTCTATTAAAAACAAATCCTGCTTTAGATAAGCGACCGAAATCGGCTGTGGTTTAATTTACCCTGGCCTTCATCACGTCTCGATCAAGATGTAAACATCAGTACTGGACGGTAAAAGAAATGACGCTACTTTGAGAGGAGGAAAGAGAAGGAACAGTATACCGACTACAGAAACTGAAAGGAATTCTTCTTCTCTCTCGGGATACTCAGCAGGGTATTGGTGACCGAAAGGTGATCCTGAAAATATTTACAGTGGGACCAGCTTTTCTCCAGGCTTGAAGTGAAGCCAGGGAAAGGTTGGATGTTCATGAGTGGAGTATGAGGTGAAGTTTTATGTCGAGGAAGGTTTTTTACACCCTTCTGACAAGGTTTAAGCTTCTCGAGTTTCATCTGGTTACACAGAAACGGTGCAAAGTTTCTCCTCAACTGAATCCACCTGTGCGCTTTTCACAGCTGTAAGGCATCACCATCACCATCACCGTCACCATCACACACGTTCTCGACGTTCTCTGATGACCCTGAGACGTCTTCCAACGTGTGTGGTCTTACTGGGTCTAAACGCCAAAGCAAGGGAGCAAATAGCTTTTTATCACGACTTCTCACATGGGTCAGACTGGCCAGAATCAGCCTGACGGGGTAGTCGTAGCTCAGTGGTTAAAACGTTGGGAAACTTATCGGAAGGTCGTGAGCTCAAATCCCAGCAGCCAGTCCACCACGGTTGGGCCCTTGAGCAAAACCTTTAACGCTCAACTGCTCACGTGTACTGCAAGTCTCTCTGGATAAGGGCGTCTGTCAAATGCCTAAATGTAAATCTGGGATTGGGTGAATTTAATCCGGGGGCATCAAGGTAGAGTTGGAATTTTTTTATTGGTGTTCTCCCTGACCACCAGCATCCAACCAATCAGGACACAGCAGGAAGCGGTACTTTCCGGTGAAAGTTGTGTACACTTTAAAAAAGTTCACCGAGGGAAGGTGATGGAGTGAGAGTGCGTCTATGTTGTGTTCGTTTGTGTCTGTTGTTGTTGTCGCTCTGCGGTCCGTGATTGGTCCAGCCCTTCTATTTTCATGTCAGTAGCAGAAATGACAGAAAGATAAAACATGAACGGTTCTTCCATTGTTGTTTTAAATCCAGGCTGGAGAAACGAACGAACAAAAAAATTATCACACTGCAAAAAAATGATCATCTTAGCAGGTGAAAATATCTTACATACGGTTACGTTTACGCGGTCCTCCTATTATATCATTACACAAAACCAAATATAAGATTTTTAAACTCATCACTAGACTTGTTCCTTATTTTTACTTGCCGCAAATCATGTTTTGTTTGTTGTTGTGTTTCTTTTTTAAAGAAATCATAAGTGAACAAAAAGCAAAAAAGGATCAGTTTTTCTGAAACATGTGATTGTCACTAGTAGGGCTGTAAATTATTATCTCATCGCTAGTTAATACCTTACGCTTTCATTCAAAACCTACACTGATCTAAATAATAAAAAATAATAAAATCAAATGAAACCAAAAAAGTAGAATAAGTCAAGTGTGAATAGCAGAAATAGCCGTAAAAACAAACCAATCAATAAATAATAATAATAAAAATCTGTGTACACACCTACTGTATGCACCATTTACTGTATATACTGCTTTGTTTCGAACATTTACGTTACATTACATTTACATTACAGCAGAACTTGTTATTCCTGTTAAACTCTAAATGAAAAAGGCTTTAAATCGAGGCTATAGACCTCGATTTTTCTTTTTTAAATAATATTTTTTTCTACTTCTTTCACCAGAAAAAGTCTAGAAATGAAATATTCCTGAATCGAAATATGAACAAATGCCACATCGTGGTATTTCACACACAATTCTCGGGTTAAGATGAGACTCTGTGCGTGAAATTTCGGATAATTAAAATATAATGAAAGAGTCTTTATTAATCACATGTTCGTTACAGCACAGTGAAATTCTTTTCTTCACATACCCCAGCATGTTATGAGGTTGGGGTCAGAGCGCAGGGTCAGCCATGATATAGCGCCCCCTGGAGCAGAGAGGGTTAAGGGCCTTGCTCACGGGCCCAACAGTGGCAGCTTCCCATCAATAACCCAGAGCCTTAACCATCAAGCCACCACCGCCCCCCTGTAAACTTAAAATATCTTTAAACTGCAGCACCTGTTGATGTTTTCAGCAGCTGCGTTTTCTTCCTTTACAGTCACGCTCTATTTTAAAAAGTTTTTTTTTTTTTTTTTTTTAAAGCACAAAACAATAGCTATAATGATGTTAGTGCACTAATGGCTGATGCACAGCACACAGGCCGTTCACAAGATCTTTCTTTAATAAAATACACATTTTTGAGCCAAAAATTAATCCGAAACATTAAAAAAAAACAAGCTTTTTGTAATATTTGTTATTTTAAAACAAAAAAACATTCATTGTTTCATTTAAAATAATAATAATAATAATAATAATAATAATAATAATAATAATAATAATAATAATAATAATAATGAATAACTGCAAGTTACACAGAGTAAAGGATTGGCTGTATTGTTGTTGTTGTTGTTTTGGTTTTTTTTTTTTTAAAAACTTAAGCTAACTTCTGCCAGATATTTTGGGCCAGAATCTGGTTTTATAGCAGCTCTGGAGGAACTGTCTGAACGTTGATGCTCACCTGCCTGGATTAAATATCACTGGCACGTCCAACACCGCTCCCAGACCTGATCAAATACGAACTCTTTGTGTACTGTATATATATGTATTGTGTGTGTGTGTGTGTGTGTGTGTGTGTGTGTGTGTGTGTGTGTGTGTTTTGTGACAACAGTCTCCATCAGAAACTGGATCCTTCACACTCAGTCTGAAGGTCATCCATGTTCTCCAGATGTGCACCAGACCCTGTTCCTATCCAGCTGTCAGTCTCTTTCACTGGCTTGGCGGATTTCGCACATCGCTGTGGAAAGCCTGTTTATATACCGATAAAAACAAACTCCTTTGGATCTGTGTAAGCGTTGCTAACGATGATTCCATGGATATCCGTGTCCAGGCGTGTCATGGTGCCTGTTGTATGTGATAATCTCATCTCAATATCAGAGGAATAAAGCATGGTGTGTTGTGCTGTTCTAGTAAAATAATCACTCACAGGATGGTGTGATGAAGTCCAGTCACTGTTACCAAACCATACCAAAGTTATTTCCCTATAACGACACGTCCTGGAGGTGTTGGATTCTTCTGAGACCGCAGCAACTTGTTAGCGACTACAATCATTTATTATTATTGAGCTGGAGCTGCGCCTTCACTCCAGAATAAAAGATGTTCTGTTGCAGCGTGGCACACGTCCACGACTGCTTAGCAAACAGCCGGCTTTAAGGTTCAGCCCCCGAAATCTTTTCAGACGCCGACCCGGGAATCAGAAGCACAGAAGAGCAGCTGTGTCTGCATCCCCCTCGTTCTGGCAGGAACACACACTCACAGATTGATCGTCCTTCCTGGCTGATGGCAGTGTGGTGATGGTCTGCACTTCCATGTCGTAAATATTGCGAAAATGGATTTCGAACCATCTCACTGATCTCGGTGAGCTCACTTCTTTACAATGGCCTGTTTAAAATCAGAGCTGTGGAACAAAAACCAGGTAAAAGATTTCGTTTTGTTTTCATTCCACAGTTCCAGTCTGGCGTTCTGCAGATCTCGCCTGGCTTTGAAGATAAGCCATGGTTTTTATTAAGGCGGAAAATCACGCAACGTTTAAGCTTAGAAGAATTAGATTCAGCAACAGATCCAGGATATATTAAACGTTTCATTAACTAAACTGCATCTTATTTATGGAATATGTGCCAGGTCTAGTATATATGCTGATAATTGTGGTTTCCTGTTACACTCCAAAAAGCAGGAAGTCCATTAGATGCATTAAACCCACATCAAAGACCACCACACAACACTCCTGTGGGACACCATTGAATCCCAAACCATTAAAAATACCATCCAGTGTTTCTAAAATCAATCATAGGTCCATTAGGACCCATTAGGGCCTTTATCTTATGGTCATTACTGACTGTTACAAAACCTCCAGGAACCAGAAGACAGCCATGAAGATTAAGATGATTTTTCCCTTTAATTGTGCATTTACGCTCGTGTGCGGTTCACGGACATCCTCTCACATTGCTAATCTGACACACTAATGCTGATTTCTTCTTCACAACATCAGAAGGATTTGTCCATTTCTATCCACACTGGCCACTCGGGTGCTTTTCAGTCCCTTGTTGTTTTGTGACTGGACTCCTGAAACTCATTCCTGTCAGGTCTTCCTCTGAGCGCCATTCGACCTCTACAACTGACACCCAGAATTCGGTTCTTTATCATGCTTTTGGACCACTGTTTAAGAGTGGGTTGGGAATAAAATTGGACAGTTGAATGGGAAAACCCTGGCTGAAACTACAACCGGCTCAAATTTGAATGACGCCCGACACAAATTTGGTTGTAAGAAAACCCTGTGGTGGTAAATGCTAACCATTTCAGCTTTTATGCTACCGTTATGAAATTTGAGCTCTTTTAACTAAACCTGACCAAAAAGCCAATGTCGCATCAGTGTACAGTTTTGTTCTCCGGTTCTGGCTGGACACTGGTTATATGTAGAACAGCTGTGTAGCTGCACAAATCCTCGAAAGGCTCCGATTTGTTATTTCACCACTATCTGAGCGCTGATTATGGCTTCCTAATCTCCGAGGCCAACTAACATTTAACAGTTGCTATAGCTGCGCCTTGGAGTTTGGACCTGATTAATCTGTTACTGGAAGAGCGAGAAAGTGGGAAGCATGTGGCAGGGCTGGACGGGCTGAAACGGTTGTTAAGATGGACAACGTTTAGCGTGTTTAGCAATAACCATGACATGTTGTCCCTCAAGACTTGTTCCCTTTCCCTTTCAATGTTATGTTTCAAGGAAGTTGCAGTGATTCCAGGAAAGAGATGGTGTGCATTGCCAAGAAGTTTAAAATCCCATCTCCTGATCCATCCATTCTCTCTTTCAGAAACCACTGTGCCTATATTGTCCAGAAGAACATCACCTGTACCATGCAGGATGGAGTGGCCACCTACGTGAAAGCGGATTACACCACCAAGTGCATCTGGGGACAGAAGTGTCCTGTCGTGATGTAAGAACCTCATGATAGAATGTTTTTAAGCCTGGTGTAGTCACAGTATTGCAGTTTAAATGCTATTATGGTAAATATTAAAATCTTCAGTGACGGTAAATCCACTCATAGGACACTGTGTGCTACTGCCCTCTAGTGGTGGCATCTAAAAATCAACAACAAAAGCCTCAAGTTTTAGTCCTGTGCTCTTTGTTGCTTAACCTATGCAAGATTTACTAAGTTGAAACTTCATTTGACCTGTCTTGGTATTTCACCAATCTCAATCAGGTCTTCCAATTGTCCAAATAAACTGATCATGGATCGACAAACCATGATTTCATAGTTTCTACAAACATACCTCGAGTGTGCATTTTTTAGATAGGTAATGTGAATGTAGTGTACCTTTAACTTGATTTACCTTAAGAACCACGTTTGTACCTTTTAATTGGCTTTGAGTACATTAAAGGTGCACTTTTTTCCCGTTTCAGGTAAGAGATAAATAGTAAAGGTACAAAAGATGTATCCTTGCGTGTACACAATCCTGCGAGTGTAAATGTATCAGTGTTCTGATACGAATGGATGTGGATGAATCTGGATGTTTGGAAGTTGATCACAAAAAAAAAGGCTGCTAGCCTTTCTTACCCATCTGATACTAGCAGAACATTTCAAGTTGTAGAGAATTTCTGGTCCAATGCCTGCTCGAGAAACCACCAGAATTGACTACTCTAAGACTTCATAGATATGGAGAGATGGTGCTCATGAGATTTTAAAAGTCAAGTGCTCCAAATGTAATCAGGTGCCTATGTGTAACACTCGAGACTTGGTAGAAGTTTGAGATTATATTAGAACAAAGTCAAAGTCCAGAATCCAAATGCTAGGCAAAAATGGTCACAACACAATGAGAGCAAAATGCTGTCCAAAGTGCAAATTCAAGCGATTAAACATTACAGGAATGCAAGCATCATGGTAGATGTGAGAATAAAAGGCTCAGAACTGACTCACAAAGACTAAGGTGTGTGTATTTTCCTTATATACTGCCCAGAGAGGATGTGGTTTGAACAGTGTTCAGTACTCTGGGCAGTGCCTGTGAGAAAGAGGAATAACCTTTTAGCTGATGTTAGACTGTATATGTTCACAGGTATCGGACATTCTTCAAACCTACCTACAAGGTTGGCCATAAGACAGTGACAGAGCTGGAATGGCGCTGCTGCCCAGGCTACTCTGGAGAAAACTGCTTTGGTGGCCCTACGCCTGGCCCAGACTCCATCATACCAACATTCAAGGGCTCCATTCAAGGACCCAGACCTGGAATGAAGGGTTTCCCATGGGGTCACAACAAGATACCAACTCCTGGGTCAGGGCTGGAGATAGGCATCCCTCTTTTCCCTGGTGGTCATCATGATAACATGCCAACCGGACACGTGCCCCCAGCAGGTAACCATATAAGTTACAGTAAATCGGAAGAAGCTGCTTTCCAGACAATGGTTCTCTTAAAGCTTATTCATGACCTCTTGCCTTTAGGTACAAGTATGGGTGTCTCTGGTGAGCGTCTAGATCGTATGGAGCAGGATCTAAGGAGGCTTTCACAGGGTTTGGACACTCTGAATGGTCTGATCTCTGGCCTGGAGGATCGTCTCCGTGTCTCGCTTCGTGAGGACACCACCAAGATGGTGAGCACCCTGTTAGGTGGGGCCCCACGCCAGCCAGATTCTACAGTGGGCTTTGCTGTCATCCCTGAGGGCTTGCCGGACACCACAGAGGGCGGTGAGGGCTTCCCGGTCCTTGGTGAGCTGATGGGAAGGGTGACAGAGGTAAAGGACGAGCTAAGGGTCAAGAGTCACATGCTGGATGAGATCCATGGTATGGTAATGGGCCATGATGGGCAGCTGAAGAGGCTGATGGAGGTGCCAACCGGGGGCATCCAGACGTTAATGGAGAAGCTGCTGGATGAAAGACTGGCTGGCGTCAGAGCACAGATCCTGGATGGGTTTGAAAGAAGGCTGAGTGACATGGAAAATCACTGCAATGAAAAGATTGGACAGGTGAGTCATAATGGTAGAGGTTGCATTTTGGAGTCTTGGACAGTTTCTTGACCTTGTGAGTTGTCTTGTAATCACCTAGCATGTAAAACCTAGCATGATGTAGCATAATGTAAAGATCTTCTGAACACAGCCCTGATGTTCTCAGTCCCAGTGTAAGGATTTCCTGTTTTTTTCTTCTTCTTCTTTTTAAAAAATTTATTATTATTATTATTATTATTATTATTATTATTATTATTATTATTATTATTATTATTATTATTATTATTATTTTACAGTTTCCTACACTTTCAAACTCTGCAACAGTGGAAATCAATAGATGATTTCCATTTTCTTCTGGGCACTACCTTCATCCTACACTGGGCACAAGCTGGGAATATACCCCAGCTGGATAATACACCAGGCCTTCACAACTACTTGCTTATCACCAGTTAGTGGTTTGAAAACCCTGCAAATGTCTATCCTCCTTTCACGAAACAAATTTGCAATATGCCTGGGATTAGTTATGTAAAATGCTTCCTGAGCAACCATATTTTGGGTTTTACATGAAAGGATTTCCATGGTTTTTATGCAAAACTGGTCTAGTTTTGGAACAAGGTTGTAAAAATGGTTGTAAAAACAAGTGCGTGGGTGGTATTTTTGGGGAGCTACTTAAAAAAAAACATTCAGTGGTTGCCAATATCTTATTTTAAGGAAAATAATACAAATTAAATGATATCCATTTCTGCAAACATAGGAAATTTACAGTTGACTAACCCTTTGTTGCTTCCTGTCCTCAGGTTCAGAAGAATTGCCATAAGGAATACCTGAATGGTCAGGAGCAGCACCAGCAGTTATTGGATGGTCGTGAAACAGGCCTGAGGAAAGAACTGGGTGATCTTCAGGCTCAGATCCAGGGTCTGACAGTGACCCCGGGCTGCTGTGTTCAGATTAATGATCTCTCCGAGAGGACCCTGCATCTGGAAGAGTCTGTTAAGGGCCTGACAGAGTCTCAGAGGCAACTCCAGACCGTACTGAGTGAGCAGACAATGCACTTGGAGACAATGTTGGATACTCGCTTACGAGATGTTGAGGGCCGTCTGGGCAAGGCAGAGTTAGATGACCTGGGTGGAGGTATGGGATCCCTGGATGGATTTAAAACCCTTCTTGAGGACAAACTGAAAAGCCTGGAGGAGCGTGTTTTTGTGGCTGTGGAGGAATTAAGCAACGCCACATCTCCGGCGCTACTGGAAGGCCAAGTAGTGCCAGCATTAGGGACGGAGATTGAGAACATCCGTAGACGTATGGAAGCTGGTTTGGATGGTGTCCAGAAGCAATTAACAGATCTTGAGCTTCTTTGCACTTCAGCTTGCTCTCCGGTGCCCAGTCCCGATGCAGCACTTATTCAAACGGAAATTGAAGAGTGCAAAGACTTGGAGAAGAAGATTTCAGGGCGTCTGGACACACACACGGATATGTTGGACCATCTAAATAGTACACTGCAAGGACTTCTCTTTCAAATTGCTCAAGAGGACCAAGAGGACTCAATACAGGGTGAAATCACACTCCTCAAGATTAATGTCAACTCCGTAAACCGCACCCTAAAGGGCTTGAGAGATTCCGTGCACCTTTTCACTCATGAGATGAGTCACGTTAACTCCACATGGCAGGATCGCCAGCAGCGGTTGACCACACAAGTGCATGGCATCGCCAAGCTTGTGGGCCAGCAGGGAGAGTTGCTTGGTGCTGGAGAGCGCAGATTAGTGCAGCTGAAGGGTGAGCTGCAGGGATTGAGGAGGAGGCTGTCAGGGGAACTGCAGGGATGTCGGGGCACAGCGCTGGATGCTCATCGTGAGGTCATGGGAGTTGAAAGCCGTGTAGCCCAGGTTGAAGGCCAGTGTAGCAGCCTGGGAGAGCTTGCTGATCAGTTGGAGAGGATTCGCGCAGAACTCGAGAGCCATTCCGACAGCTATCTGGCGCAGGTCAATGGCACCCTCGCTAGCCACACCCAGCAGCTTGCACAGCTCAAAAATGGACTTCAGGAGTGCGTAAACAAGCCGGTCCAGTAGCCACCTGGATACAGAGACGCTTCAAGATCTGACTGTACAAATTGAGATGTTTCTCTTTCTGGTTTTATCAACAGGGCATTGTTTTCTTACTTCTTGCTTCAGCTTCTAGACTGTTATCTTTGTTTTTGTCTTTATTTTGTGTTGTTTCTAACCAATGTGTTAACTTATATAAAGAAAAAACCTGATTATGATGTTATATATTGTACAGTTTAGCCCAGCCATTCCCCTTAATTTGCACAGTTTTCCCTGCTGTAGCACATATAATTCAACTGATCTGCTAATCACTAATAGGTAGCCTACTTCATAAACTTTCTTGAACTCTTGAATTTTTATTTTTTGGGGGGTTTTTATATTCTGAAAATATCAGATTTATGGAATGATGTCTGATTTACAAGCTGCTCCACACATCTCATCTCACGTTTCTCTCAGTTACGTCTATTTTAAAATGACTGTCGACATTATGGTGCTAAACATAAAGTGTGAAATTATTTGTATGTGAAATATATGTCTCCTTATTACTTTGAGGTTTTTTTTTTCTATGAGATTATAATTTTTCATGATTAAAAGTTTGTGTTCAGAACAAAATGAGAACTAGGTGTGGCTGCAGCATGGCTTGGATAATCACATATAAAAGATGGACTGTTTTTCCAATATTAACCACTAGAGGCAGCAATAACGCTAATAAAGAGATACACTTTAGGACTCAATGCTTACTTTTTCATTTTTATTTTTTGTCTCCTGTGGAATCCCATTTTCAGCAGGTAGAAAAATACATAATGAATTTTTTTTATTTATTTTTGATAGCAGCAGTATGAATTTTGAGATAAGTCAGAATTTCACTACATTTTCAAACAGCATATTTCTGTCAAATTATATCTGTCAAGTCGTAAGGTGAGTTTTTAGCATCAGACAACTTCAGATTGAACTTGTGACAGCGAGCACGAGAGCACTAATATGCATCACTGTAATCTATCTGTTGCTATGTACACTTATTACAGTTATTAACAGCTAGCCTATCTATTAGCATAGCAGAGTTATTAGCATGCTAGGTAACATCAAAGAGATTAAGGATAAACCTGTTTGTTAGTTTCAGCTAAAGTTCTCCCAAGTGTTTTGGTTTGTTGTTGAAAGAGGCACAAATCTACCTCCAGGAACTAGAATCAGTGTTTTTAAAAATCCTCCTTTCTTTATTCTTTAAATAAATCGAAGAGTTTATACTTTACTACATTAACTGAAGTGAAGAATTTGAAGATTTGTAAATGTACTTTAATTTTTAAGACAACTTAAAACATACAAAGACTAGGGAAAACAAACTAAAACAACTAAAACATGGACTAGACTAAGGTATGACAGGGCAAGGGAAAGGGAATTCAATATTAAAACCAATATAGATACGATAAAAACTTTATTGATCCCACACTGGGGAAATCCCTGTGTGAATCCCCAAATATACGGTAACGACACAACATAATACTTGGCAACTAAGGAGGAAAAACACAGAACTTAAATAGGGAAACAAACAAGGATGGATGTGTGTGTTTGTGTGTGTGTGTGTGGGGGGGGCTGTCTATGGTAAACATCAGAAGCATTTGGTGTCATTGCCCTTTTATTGCTTGAACTTGAATCAAATTCTTGCTGTAGCCATCCACAAGCTTCTCACAATACCGTGCTGGAATTTCTTCCTGTTCCTCCTGAGAGAACTGGTGTAACTCAGTCAGGTTTGTGGGCCTCCTCAATCAGACACGCCTTTTCAGTTCAGTCCATAAACCTTCTCTGGGATTCCGATTCAGGGCTTTGTGATTGCCGTTCACAGTAACGTTGGCGTGTTGGGCCGGCTGTGGATCAGGTGGTAGAGTGGGTTGTCCTCTAATCGTAGGGTTGTGGTTCAATTCCCGGCCCACGCGACTGCACGTGCCAGAGTGAACCCCATGTTGCTCCCGATGGAAAGCTAGTGCCTTGCATGGCAGCTCTGCTACCACTGGTGTGTGAATGAGAACCAGTGTAAAGCGCTTTATATCGGCTAAGGTTAAAAAAAAAGCGCTAAATAAGTGCTGACCATTTTGCTACAGCTTTGGCGGTTTGTTTAGAATCACTGTCCTGCTGCGACCAAGTTTGAACTGTCTTGAGGTGTTTCTTCAATATTTCTAGATATCTTCCTTCCTCATGATGCCATCTATTTTCTGAAGTCCCTTTTCCAGCAAAACACCCCAACAACATAACACGATGCTACCACCCCCATGCTTCACGCTTCAGATTACAAACCTCACCTTGTTCCTCCATACAGAGCGCTGATCATTATTCAGTTTCAACTTTTGTTTCATTTGACCAGAGAACTTTCCTCCACCAGGCTCCTGGTCACCTGCACACTTCAGTCTGGCTTTGTTTTTAAACCTTGGAGGGAGTAGGTGCTTCTTTATTGTGATGTAGGACTCTCTTAATGGTGGATGTACACACTCTGGTACCTGATGTCTCCAACTCCTTCACCAGCTCCTTTGCTGGTGTCTTGGGGCTCAGTTCCTTCATCCCTGGGAGATCATTTGCAGTGTCTGTGTGCTCCCAAGATTTTGCGTACGGTTGTTAATACAGATGCTCGTGGTACCTTTAGTTCTTTGGAAATTGCTTACAGATGTTTGCTTTTGAAATGCTGTTTGAGTGTAATACAAACATTTTTTAAAAACATTTTTATTCTTATATAATCTGTAGCATGCTCTCGGTTTGTCTGAATTATTTTTTAAATGTTTGTGTGTGTGGTTGTGTGTGTGTGTGTGTGTGTGTGTGTTTGCATGCTGAATAATTTAAATATTTTATGTAAAGCGTGTTTAAGTATGTCAGTAAGTTCATAGTGTACGGATGTGGGAGTAACCGCAGTGAGTGTCTGACTCTCAGATGCTCTCACCAGAGCTAAATGCCAGTTTTCTTGTTTTAAAGGTCATTGCCTTCAGCATGTTTTTTTTTTTTCATGGGCTTCACTCACCGAGGCCAAGAACCCAGAGAACACGAAGAACCCAGAGAACACCTGCGGGGCACACAGTGACATTAAAGCAATCTTGCACTTTAGAACGTTGTCATTATGTTCATCTTTTTATCGCATAACAGAGACGTCCGAGTGAAATGATAGCATGTTTCTTATAGCATTTTGAATTTTGCATATTAATAACCTTCAGTAAAATGAGCAGCCTCCAGATGGAAAAAAACGGTTATGTGTGTAAAATAAACACATACTGCATGAGCTTTAGTGTCTAACTGGACATAAAATTAAAATGGTTATGTTTATGTTTACGTTTATATATAATAGAATAAATCCTAACAAAAAGTCAAACAGTCCAGTCTCCAGTTCCTAAAATGTTTTTTCTTTTCTTTTCAAACCCAATTCCAGTTGCCTTTTAATTACAGGATCCTATATCCGATATGTTTGTCTCTGATATCTGATACACCATTGTTTACTGGTATTGGCCCGATACCAGTACCGATACTGAGAATTATTTGTTTGTTTGTAATAGCCATAGGCGTAACCACGCATTCTTTGGGAGTTGGTCGTGCCCCCCCCCCCCCCCCCCCCCCCCCCATGTTGAGGAAATATCAATCTGCCCCCCCCCAATATACAGAACAAAATATGTTCTATATGTCCCCCTTTAATGAACCCTGCCAACGGATCTGTCTTTTCTTCATCTGTTCTATTTATTTAAGTCTATTCCTTTTCAATATATTTCCGTTTGTTAAGGAAAATAAGTGTGTGCCCCCCTCCAGTTGTACACTTGGTCGCACCCATACTCAACGCAAGTTCGTGGATCTATTTTAGCCGCTCAGTCTGTAAGAAACGGAGACAGCAGCCAAGCGTAGAAAAGTGCAGCAGAGCATACGAGCTTTTTTCAGACAGTCAGTAACTAGATTCCTAAATAGCAGGTGACCTTAGATTAGTGTAGCAGCATCACACCATGGCTTGGTTTGTTCTTAAGATCGTCAGTTATCTGTTGATATTTGCACACTCACGCAGTAGGCTAGGCTAACGCCAGGTCCAGTTTTTGATCATTAACGTTACCTTCACGTGCACATCCTCCCTCCGAGTCCGCTGTGAACCCTCACGCTGTGACAGACTGTTACACATGCGAGTGAAAGTGAGGAAAGTTGCACAGCATTTTGTTCCTTTACACTACACTTGGGCTCAGGACGACTCAGTGATTTTACAGATGTAAGGCTGAGCATAATGCTGAGGTGTGCTAGACGGCAGCGAGAGAGATGGAACTAACGTCTGAGTTGTGGCCATATCGTAGTTCTCCAGTCAGAACTGGTGATGGCGGTTTGTCTTTAGATTTAAGAAAAGAAAACTCCAGGCCCCTTTACACAGCTAACGTTTCAGGTTTCCACTATATACTGTTGTACACTTTGAACACTTATCACACAGCAAGCTAAACAGCATGATGACATTCACATCATAAATGACACGGGTTACACAAACACAATCTAAGGCCGTGGTTAGCATGTTCGCCTCACATCTCCAGGGTCAGGGGTTTGATTCCCACTTCTGCATGTTTGCATGTTCTCCCCGTGGGTACTCCGGTTTCCTCCCCCAGTACAAAGACATGCATGGTAGGCTGATTGGTGTGTCCAAAGTGTGTGTGATTGTGCCCTGCAATGGATTGGCACCCTGTCCAGGGTGTACCCTGCCTTGTGCTCGATGCTTCTGGGATAGGCTCCAGGTTCTCTGTGACCCTGAAAAGAATAAAGCAGTATAGAAGATGGATGAATCTAAGTCAGTCATTGCCCTTCTGGGAAAATCATGGTACCTGGTTGCATTGGAAGCATCTGTGGAGAAATTGTATTTACAACATATATAGTGTTGAATTTAGTTTAATAAATTCAACACCTTAGCCATCCTTCCTGTGTTTGTTTAAATGTTAGCGTGTGGTTTGCGTGCACACATCTTAGCTCGCCTCTACTTGAGGTAGGGTTTATGGAGCAGAGAATACATCCGCCCACAGGACGTCCACAGCACCCTACAATTTCCCCATGCTGTGGGAGCTCCTATCACTCAGACATCACGTGAATCTAAACGGTAACTCTAATCCTAAAACTGAGTTCTAAATATGCCATGTCCGTACCATGGTTACGCCCTTGGTAATAGCACTGCAAATAATAACCGGCTCAGTGAACAGGACACATGACGAAACACTAAAGACACGATACGAGACATAACCTCGACTCAGACTTCATGTTGAAACGAGACGATACTGACACAAATAAAATATTACACTTTAATATGTTTATTTTGTAATGCCAGCCAATCAAGCCACTGCAGTATCAACACAGTGTATCGGGAGAAAAGTATATCAGAATTTATTATACGGTATAAGCTGTAATTTTCCTCTAGTATTAACATCTTTTTAAGTGTCATAAATGTATTTCATGGCAACGTTATTAAAGGGGTCAATACATTAAAAAAAAAGTATTTTATTATCTTCCCTGAGGTGAAATTATAATATCAGTAAAAAATTGTTTGCACAAAAAAACATACAAAATTGAGTCATAATGACGTTTTCCCACCCTGTCTCTGACCCTCTGACTGAAACCATCGGTTTTGTGTCCTGTACCTTTAAGACTTCAGTGTAACCATCCACTGCTATGATTGGCTAACATCTTTGCCTATGAGTTGATTAACACCGCCCCCTGCTATAACACATGCGGGACCGTCTTCAGTGACTGAGCGCCAGTGGGTGGGGCCAACGGTGTGATGATGTAAAAAATAGGGGCAGTTATATGCAAATGTGTTTGCCCGTGTGATGTCACAAATCCCGCAACAACCAAACGAGACATTTCTGGATGAAACTTGCAAGAAGTTTTAATGGTACAACGAGCTCTTATATGTCAAAAGATCAAGGAACGTTTGATTTCTCATGTCATGATGCCTTTAATAATGAGTCTTTATTAATCACGTATACATTACAGCACAGTGAAATTCTTTTTTATTCACATACCCCACTATGTCAGGAAGTTGGGGTCAGAGTGCAGGGCCAGCCATGATACAGCGCCCCCTGGAGTAGAGAGGGTTAAGGGCTTTGCTCAAGGAACCCAACAGCGGCAGCTTGGCAGTGCTGGGGCTTGAAGCCCCGATTTTCCGATCATTAACCCAAAGCCTTAACCGTTAAGCCGCCCACCGCTGCACCAATGAAATTTGTCTAATATTTTGTGCGAGGACGAGGACAGCACGGTCGGGTCCTCAGGCTTGTCGAGTGAAGGAACCTCCTCCATTCCATACATTTGTTAAATTCCAAAAAACGTGACACAACACATCCTCTGCAGGTGTACTCGTGCTGGAATTTAACACGTTAACAGGATGCCGGATGATGGTTACAGATACGGCGTGTCTTCAGAACAATCATTATTACGCAATCTACAGATCTCCAAGAACACACACTTGAGAAGAAGGCTGAGAAGAAGCGCGTAACTTCTTATTCATGTCTAAAACGTCACACAAGACTTTTCAACATAAATATCTGTCCAGTTTGCTCGTTGCTGAGAGAAACAGAGAAAACAATACTCAGGTGTGCCATGTTAATCATTACCCCTGTAGCTCCTCCCCCAAACTCCACCCTTCTGCTGCAGACTCCCACTAAGCCACGCCCCCACACTCAGTACAAAATATTACAGCTGAGAAATGTTTGATTTAAAAGATTGCGGAAATGCAAACATCATTAGGAGAAGATTGTAGGAAGAATGCAAAAGTTTGTGCCCCCTTGCTTTAACAAAGGTCCTTAATTTTACATTGTATCTACAAAACAATGAAGAATTCTCCATTTAGTATTTAAATCTTAGCGTTACAACACACAGACTAAATAATACAGCAACTATATTAGGTCTTTATATTAGGAGGTTCAAAAGTTTGCACTCCCCTCCCCTCATTGGACCTGCTTTTGAGTAAATAATTTATTTGAATAAACCTCATTAAGTTGCGTGATTTAAGATAAATTGTATACATCTCCATGTGTAAAAGAAACTCAGCCACATACGTAAGATAACAGCAGGACACACCGAGTGCCTACACGCTTACAGGCAACGTTGCGGCGGGGATTTATCCTTATACACACAGTGTACTGGCGTGTTAGACACTGAACATACCACGGGACATGCTCAAACTCAGGCAGCTAATCCTGTTGCTAAGCAACCAGAAATTATGGACACCATACATAAGCAAGCTCAGGATAAGGTTTAGCTAGCATACATGTAGCCATTAAATAATTATGATCTCTATTATCTCTATAATTTTATCCTCATTAAAAATCGCAGGGTTCATGAATATACATGAATATGCAAATGAGAAATGTCCTCTTGCCATTCCTAATAACTAAATATTGCTTAACATTAGCTAACCTAACTGCTAATAAACATCAGTACATCGACGTAACGTTACCTGGAAAATGAATAGCCAGGAACAGACAGGAGTTACTTATTTACTTATTTTTTTTACACTTATTTTAGCTTTTCCACGTATCGTCCTCTAATCTCGATCCAT
>NC_030430.2:26105226-26115226 GCF_001660625.3 Ictalurus punctatus
CTCTCTCTATTCTCTTTATTCTCTCTATACCCTCTCTCTATTCTCTCTTTATTCTCTCTATTCCCTCTCTATTCTCTCTTTATTCTCTTTATTCTCTATTCTCTCTCTTTATTCTCTCTATTCTCTCTTTATTCTCTCTATTCTCTCTTTATTCTCTCTATACCCTCTCTATTGTCACTCTCTATTCTCTCTTTATTCTCTCTTTATTCTATATTCTCTCTCTATTCTCTCTCTCTATTCTCTCTCTCTATTCTCCCTCTCTATTCACTCTCTTTATTCTCTCTCTCTATTCTCTCTCTTTATTCTCTCTCTTCAAGATAAGAAGAGAAAAGAAGCGCTCGTGGTGTGAGTGTGAAACAGTAGAGAAGTGTAAACTCCTCTGTGATGAAACGTAAAGTCACAGCTTCACCTCTGACCGTTACACAGCGCTGACACTGGAGACTCCTTCCTTACACGCTACATGAACACGTTCCTCCTTACTTTAAGAAAACTTCACTATATCTAATTTTTCTTTACAAGGAGCGTCCGCTGTCCACGCCCCTGTGAACGAGCCGTCACCATAGAAACGATAACGCATCCAGGACTCAACATCGCTGTGGCGTAACGTTGTTTGAAGTACGAATCTGAAACTCTACAAGTAAACACACAAACAAACAAACAAACAAACAAACACAGAGACATGGTGTGGCGTGACGTCTCGTTTATTTTTGGGTTTCTGCAATTTCCACAACAATCATGATAAAAAAAATAAAAAAAAAGGTTCTCACGTCATACAGATCATCATGTGCACTCCAAACGCAAAACACAGAACCGTACACGCGGCAGACGGCTTCAGCAAGGAGACGCCATCATCTCCCGACAGTCACCGCACAGCGTTTATTACTACTCTCTTTTCTCTAAACATCGACATATTCACGCGGATTCACACCAAGACATCGCATACGGAGCTGTCGGGTCGTCCGACCAGGACATACCCGTCATCGTTACTTTTATTCATTCGTTTATTCTTCTCAGAAGTAAATATCAGTATAAAATTCCTCTGGGACTTTTCCCCTCTCATTACTTTTCCGATTTATTTATTTATTTTTTTATTTATTTTGTAAACGACTCGGAATTTTTTTTGTTGTCGTTGTTGTTGTTTTTTTTTTCATTTTTTTGTTCGGTGATATTCCATCATCCATAATAATCAGTACGATTGTAAGAGCTTTCTTTCTTTCCTAAAACTATTTAAAATAAAACAGCACGTATATACAAGTGGACATTCATACATACGCACATATATACATCCGTCTTCAATTTTAAATAGATCTGACTATAAAAATAAAAAATAACCATATAATAACATTGAAGAAAGTAAAATATTAAGGCTGCCATTCCATCGGAGGAAGGAGGGAACACTCGCCTCCGTCCCGTCATACAGAATGGATCAGAATGGATCAGGTAAGAAGATTATCATGGCTATGGTTGAATGGAGTTTGCTGCTGATGGGAGTCTACACTTACACATAAAATTCAGCATTTAAAAATAAAAGATAAATAAAAGGATAAATCGGTCAGTCGGTGTATCCCTGCGTTCATGCACTTCTCTGTGGAACCTGGCGGTCCAGACGAATCCTGTGGAGCATGTGGTGTGACTCGTCTTCGGTTCTCCTCTGAGGTCCTACCTGACGAACCGTGGTTTCATCTCATATTTTACGTCTGTAAAAGGTCCAATAAAAACCCCGCAGGACAGGACAGGACAGGACAGGACAGGACGGGCCACGCCCACATGCGACGACAGGAACCGTCATGTGACGCGAATCGATTTGTTTGTCGCTTGCGTGTGTGAACGTCGAGTTAGAAGGTCAGTCTGAAACACAGGTCCGAATCACTATATTTAAAGACCCCCATCTTGGCAAGACCGAACCGTTTCTATCAGACGCCGAGAGAACAGAGGAGGAGCCCACGAGACACGCCCGCCGTGATGCGCCACCTTCTATACCGTCCGTGTCGGGTTTCACGACTGACGCCAGATAGAGAATAAAATAGCAGCTGCACAATACTCAGCCTCGATGAGGTCAGCACCATAAATATCATCCCTCTCTCCCTCTCTCCCTCCCTCTCTCTCTCTCTCTCTCTCAGCGGCGTCCTCATATGAAAACAGCTCTCTCCATTCAGAAGAGTTTCATCTCCCAAACATTCGACACATTTAAAAAAAAAAATATCACAGCTCGTCTCGTTTTTCTGTTCTTCTTTTTACATCTTGATCCGTTCGTGTGTTTCACTGAACGCAATAAGAAACGTCAAATTAAAATCCATAATGGAATAAATACAAGAGGACCAGCCTCTGGTAAAGAACATGGACTCGACCTGGTACACACACACACACACACACACACACACACACACATGAGAGAAAATCACAAAACCATCATGTAGTGGTAGTCAGAGGGCTGCAGTGAATGAGGGAAAGCAAGTGTGTGTGTGTCTATGTGTGTGTGTACGCTTGTGTACGAGTGTGTGTATGAGAGTGTGTGTGTATGTATGTGTGTGTGTACGCTTGTGTGTGCGTGTATGAGAGTGTGTGTGTATGTGTGTGTGTGTACGCTTGTGTACGAGTGTGTGTATGAGAGTGTGTGTGTATGTATGTGTGTGTGTACGCTTGTGTGTGCGTGTATGAGAGTGTGTGTGTATGTATGTGTGTGTGTAAGCTTGTGTACGAGTGTGTGTATGAGAGTGTGTGTGTATGTGTGTGTGTGTGTACGCTTGTGTATGAGTGTGTGTTAGGTCAGCCTAGCTTGATCTGCGAGTTTATTTGTCCAAGCACCGGGCAAAATAGATCATAATGAATTAAGTACAAATGGCTCCCAATTATGGCCACAAGTAGTTTAGACTTCTGTAGAGGTAGCTAGAGGCACCACACACACACACACACACACACACACACACACACACACATACACACGCCGTACACACACTGTAAACAAACTGTAAAGTGTGTTAGCGGCGCAGCAAATCTAGCTGTTATAAACCATTATAAACCATCACCATCATGGTGTAAACATGGCTTTTAAAAATGTTTTGAAATATCGCGATGCCCCTCCCACTTTTTTTTTTTTTTTGGCCCAAATGAAAACTAGCATTGCCTAATTAGCCTAGTTAGCATGTTCACATTACTAGCACAACTACAGTTCATTCAACACACGAGGGCTTCGAACGTCACAGCGGCGCTTTGCATAGCTCTCTCCTGTTTTGCACACGCACACACACACACACACACACACACACACACACACACACACACACAACGTATGTACATATACATTCATGTATGTAAATAAAGCGCCACAATAGATGTACAGGGCGTGTTAGCAGGTGTGTATCGAGCAGAGGGTTGGTTTGCATAGCCGTATTAGCTTTTCTTTTTTAGTGCAGTCTGGCACGAGCTTATCTTTTCCATACACATACATTTTTTCCGAACCTATGCGTCGTGTTTGGACATGTGTACTGCGCCACCACGTGAACCTCAAACAAACAAGTCTGATGAGCCCTCGTGCAATTATTTGGCTGTCAGGTGGTGTGTTGTTACATACTAGGGAAAGGGACATGCAAGGAGAGGCTATACACACACTCACACACACTTAACACACACTCACACACATCTGTCACTTTGATATATTCGATACATTTCTGTACTGCCTTCCTATCAGTGCATTTTTGTGGATTCTGGTTACACTGCACAGAATCCAGCTGTGCGTTCCTCAACTTTATCCAAAAGAAGCGAATAAAGTGTTCTCCTGCGATGGCGGCTAGCTAGCTAGCTAGCATGCTTACTCGCTAGCTAGCGTACTCTTTCCCGTTGTAAACATGTAGACTCTACTTTCGCTGTTGTGGCATCGGAAGAAAAAGACCCGGCACTTTCTTCGTCTTCGTCTTCTTCTGTAGAGGCTTTTTTGTAGCTGGGCGTGGTCAGCAGGTCAGAGTGGCTAAAAACATGACGTGGCTGAAATGACGATTTTAAAAAAGGTGGGAAAATAGTTTGTTGTTTTTTTCCTTGCCGTGTAGGTCGCGCTGATGCGGCGATATGACGACAGTCCTGACTGTAGAATATTTCCAATTTGAAAAAAAGAAAAAGAAATGAAATGCGGTGAAGGCTCAGGAATCGGAGAATTGGGATTAGCGACGAGGCCTGAAAGACGTTCTGGTCGTTCTAAGATGGTTTCGAGGAGGTCAGGAGAAGCGACGGAGCTCCTCCTCTTCACTGCGGAGTGAGAGCGGTTAATATTCGTCGATGGGAGCGAGGTTTCGACTCAGAGTGACGGAGATGTTGGTGTAGAGACTCCTCCGGGACACCAGGGGGGAGTAGTTCAGGTTGTTCAGACCGTCCAGTCTCTGTCTCTCCTTGGAGTGGCGAAGTAACGTGTACCTGAGAACATAAAACGCACGTTCTTCTTTAAAAACAAAACGTCCTTTACTGCTCATATGGTGTTGTGAAAAAGTATTTGCCCCAATCCTGATTTCTTCTGTTTTTGTGCAGATCTCATACTAAAGTGTTTCAGAAATTACAACAAAATCTAAGATAAAACACAGGCAAGAAAAGCGTATTGTGTGTTTACTCAGGCTGCTTTTGTTTCGTGTCGCATTTCGTTTGAAGCTCTAAAACTATTTAGTATGAGATGTACACAAAAACAGAAGAGATCAGGATGGGGGCAAATACTTTTTTCCCAGCAGTGTATAGATTTAAAGCTCTTTACTATCCATGCACATAAATATATCTTTAAAAAAAAAAATCTAAATGAAATAAAACCCCTTAAAAATACCACTGTACCTTACTGTGTATGAATCTGACTCGAATAAAAAAAACTTACACATCGCTAGTAAAAACACTGTTTTAACACTATATAAACAAACAAACAAACAAACAATAAATAAATAAATAAAATAAAATTGAGCCGTTCCGGTTCGACTTTGAGGGTTTCTGCTGATTATTGGAGAAACTCTCCTACATTCGCAGTTGTAAATGGAATAATTAAGCGCGGATCCTGAGCGAAACGATCCTGAGTAAGATCCTTAACCACCTTCGGTGTGGTTGAGTTTTTTTCCTCGGGATCTTAAATCTCCAGTTCAGCACAATTTACTCTTCTTTTCTCCTCGATCATAAATAAATAATCCATCAATGAGCCGTCGTGAGCAAGAGAACGAAGAGATTTCTCTAACGAGTCTCCAACAGTCAGATCCTGACCTAGCACCTCAAAGCGAAACGGTACGGCTGAGTGCAAAAGTTTGCACGCCCCCGTTTTTGTTTTGTTTTTCGTGGAAAAAAACTCCATCCATCCATCCATCCAAGAAGATGGATGGATGGAAAAAAAACTCTATTTTACAATTTACACAAAAACACGACTTCCTAGAAGCGCCTTAAATTTAGAACCCAAAACATGAGGGAAGATAAAACAGACCTGTTCTGAAGAAGAAGGAAGAGTGTACAGGGGGGACGGGATACGGGTATTTAACAAACATCGCAATTTATTATTTAGAAAATTATTAAAACCTCTTTAAAGAATATTTATATGACATGAAGAAAGAGAGATGTAAAAAACAAAAAAAAAAAGTAAAGCAATAACATAAGAATTTTTCATTGTTCATATTTAATCTAATTTCTTACTTTTGCACTGACGGTATAAAGCTTTATACTGAATAAATAGTAAATGGAGTAAGTTAAAATTACATTAAAAAGCTAGTTTAAGGCTCAGAACGAAGGTTTGATCGGTGTTGTAGTTATTTGTAATCCTCAGGTGTGTATACAGGTGTGTTTAGATTTCGCTGGCGTGTAACCTGAGGTGTCAGCAAACGAAATGAAATAGAATTTATATCATGAATGTGGTAATGGATTTCTCACTCACCTGCCCAGAAACTGCACCTCTCCTCGGTGGTGGTGAGGGATGGACATGTAGCGACCCACGTCACCTGGTGGTCGACTCACGGTGTAGCCCGCGTACTGAACCCTAATAATGCACACACACAACCACTTATTCATACTGAACATTTTTGCTTGCACTAAAAAAAAATACAGCCCTATGGCAACACTAACAGGACAAAAAGTACCAGGTCCATTAATGAAGCTTATTCATTGTACGTTTCATGGTGACGTATAGTCCAGACAATACGCTAATCAGAATACAGAAAACTAAACGTCTAGAACATACGGCGTGTCTCAGGGCGACTCGTTGTCTAGAAAATACGGTAATCAGAGTACAGGTAAGTTTCAGAGTAGTCCAGAAAATATCATAATCTGTATATAGGTATTTTTCAGAAAGACATATTGTCCAGAAACACGGTAATCAGGATATATTTCAAGGCAACATATTCTCCAGAAAATACTGTAATCTAATACATGACGTATAGACTAGAAG
Source organism: Ictalurus punctatus (assembly GCF_001660625.3). Lineage (NCBI taxonomy): Eukaryota > Metazoa > Chordata > Actinopteri > Siluriformes > Ictaluridae > Ictalurus > Ictalurus punctatus. Next base: position 26,111,615 of record NC_030430.2, read on the forward strand.
TCAGGGTGAATTATTGTCCATGAATTACGGTAATCAGAAAATACTTCTTATAATCCAGACAGCAATGTAATTAGAATACAGGTATGTTTTAGGGTGACTTTATAGTCCAGAAAATATTTTAATCAGTATATAGGTTTTTTCTTTAGGGTGAGATATAGTCCAGAAAATACGGTAATCAGAATACAGGTATAGTTCAGGGCGAAATACATTAATCTAATACATTATAAACTTATAGACTAGAAAACTACGGTAGCTAGAATACAGCTATTTTACAGGGTGAATTATTGTCCACGAATTACGGTAATCGGAAAATACGATTTATAGTTCAGACAGCAATATAATCAGAATACAGGGATGTTTTCGGGGTCAATTATAGTCCAGAAAATATTGTAATCAGTATATAAGTATTTTTCAGGGTGACATATAGTCCAGAAAACACGGTAATCAGAATACAGGGATGTAGACAGTAGACAGGTGTAACTGTTCGGATTGTGGCCTGACCTGTTCCAGAGGTCATCGTCCTCCCCTCCCCAGCCCCAGAATGCATTGGGAAAACCATTTATCTTCTGAAACTGCTCAGCAGTGAGACCGCTCACGCCGCCGAAAAACTCATCATACGGCAAACTAGAGAAGAGACATGAAAAAAAATACACAGAAATAAAACCAGAAACAAGAAGTAATACAGATGACGCTCATTATAGAAGCTGTTTATAGACCTTCCTCTTACAGCACACACACACACACACACACACACACACACACACACACTTTCCCAAATCTGACTTGGTGAACTTTCCTACAATATTACCAGTAATGGAGGAACTAATAATAACACACTGTGTGTGTGTGTGTGTGTGTGTGTGTGTATGTGTATGTGTGTGTGTGTGTGTGTGAGGTCTCGAGGTGTCACAGCAAACCCAACACAAACACACTCACATGTAGGAGTATTTGTTGAGTTTGACGGCGAAGTGACGCGGCATTCCGCTGCAGCCGTAGTAATTCCGGTCATTTTCCAGGATGTGATCGACGTCGTGGAATATCACACAGTCCCACTGCACGTCCTTCATCGCCTCCTTAAAGCCCACGTTGAAGAGCATAGCACGGTTAAAGGGCTCGTCTCCCGCCTAACACACACACACACACACACACACACACACACACACACACACACACACACAGTGTAAGTGAGCTCTGACAGTTCTGATGCTTTCTTTCTTTCATGATTTTTTTTCATTCTTTTCCTATTTTCTTCCTTTGTTTCTTTTTTCTTTCTTGAACTTTTCTTCTCTTTCCTTCCCTCTTGTTTTTTTTCTTTAACTCTTGAAATTCCCTTTCTATTATTCTTTTTCCCTTCATATCCACTCTCTTCTTTCTTTCCCTCTTTTAATTTATTTCTTTTTTTTCTTGGCGTTTTCTTGCTCACCCTGCGTTCTTTCGAATAGATTACGGATCGATCTAACAGATCTAACAGGGATGAGATAAAACGTGAGTGTAACAGCTAGGACACGTGTTGGACCCATCAGGCTGTGAGATCAGAATCTGCTCTTTTTCACCTGTTCGATGACGTAGAAGCCGAACTGCAGTCGTTGTCTCTGCAGCACGGGGATGAGGTGTCGCAGGAGAATGGGCAGATGCTCGTGCCGGTTTCGGAAAGGCACCAAGATGGCCACCTGAATGAAGGAAAGATCAATTCTAACTTTCTTTCCCAGAGCAGATTTCCTAAATACAGTAAATACAGTCAGTCCAAAACAACAGCTTTTATTTTTGCACTTTTTCCTTGTTCCCATGGTAACACTGGGAGATTACAGGCTTACAGAGGTCGGGATATTACAGCCAGACGTACAGATCTGTGTGTCTGGGGAACAGTGTGGTGTGTGTGTGTGTGTGTGTGTGTGTGTGTGTGTGTGCAGGTGGAGGAGAAAATAAATCCATCAGTTGTGTTTTGATGTTCCGGTTGAACCAGTTTGCACAACGCTGTCAGCTGGTGTTTTCACCTCGGAGGAGATTTCAGAAGCACGTCGGATCATTTCCTCATGGAACCGGACTCACCGAGAGAAGATAAAAACTGTTCCCTGTTCTCAAACGTCCTTCTGGGGAACCCTTAAAGAACCCTACAGCAGAGTTCCTCTATCAGAAAGAGTTCCTATTAGAACCTTCTATACGAAGCCAAGAAGTGTAAGTATTTAATGCAGAGCTACACTCGGACGGATGGATGGATGGAGGGATGGATGGAGGGACGGATGGAGGGATGGATGGATGGACGGACGGATGGATGGATGGACGGAGGGACCGATGGATGGAGGGATGGATGGAGGGATGGACGGATGGATGGAGGGATGGATGGAGGGAGGGATGGATGGATGGATGGATGGAGGGATGGATGGAGGGATGGACGGATGGATGGAGGGATGGATGGAGGGAGGGATGGAGGGATGGACGGATGGATGGAGGGATGGATGGAGGGAGGGATGGATGGATGGAGGGATGGACGGAGGGACGGATGGATGGAGGGATGGATGGACGGATGGATGGACGGATGGACGGATGGATGGATGGAGGGATGGATGGACGGATGGAGGGATGGATGGATAGATGGAGGGACGGAGGGATGGATGGACGGATGGATGGAGGGATGGATGGATGGAGGGATGGATGGACAGATGGAGGGATGGATGGATAGATGGAGGGACGGAGGGATGGATGGACGGATGGATGGAGGGATGGATGGATGGAGGGATGGATGGATGGATGGATGGATGGATGGAGGGATGGATGGAGGGATGGATGGACAGATGGAGGGATGGATGGATAGATGGAGGGACGGATGGATGGAGGGATGGATGGATGGAGGGATGGATGGATGGAGGGATGGATGGATGGATGGATGGATGGAGGGATGTGATAACAGTACAAGAACACAAGGGTTGACGTGTGGAGAGAGGGATGAAGTTAGATTGCATGGACAGAATGAACTGATGAAGGGATAAGATGATTTGAAGCCAGTCAGGTTGAGGACTACATGGATGGATGAAAGGATGGATAGATTGATGGATGGATGGATGGATGTGATAAAAGAGAAAAAACATAAGGGTTGACGGGTGGAGAGAGGGATGACGAAAGATAGATGAATGAACGAATGTATAGGATGGTTCGAAGCCAGTCAAGTTGAGGACCGCATGGATCAATGGAAGCATGGAACTGATGGATGAGTGGATGGATGGAAAATGGATGGAGGAGTGGATGGATGGATGCACAGCTATGTGCGTGGATGGATGGATAGAACAATAGATGGGTGGATGGGAGTCAAAGATGTTAGATGGATGGATGGATGGATGGATGGATGGATGAGGTTATTAGGAATGAGAGAAGAGTTCGGCGAGGTGCAATGGTGCGGTTCGATGGATGAATGAATGGATATGATGCTAGTGCCAGGATGGATGGGAGGACGAGTGGAAGGAGAGGGAACTCGAAAAAGGACTGGTGGCCGGATGGAGGGATAGGCTGAATGGTAGAGAGAGTGGAAGAGAGAGAGATAAAGAGATGGAGGGATGAGAGTTGGACATACTTTCCAGCGCGGGATGCAGTCGTGGGGTTTCCAGTGGCCTCCGAGGC
>NC_030430.2:26120226-26162726 GCF_001660625.3 Ictalurus punctatus
CTCTGTGAAGATACGTAGGGGGTCTGAAACGAACGAAACAAGCCAAAAAAAATACCTTGCTATAGATCTGAAAAAATATAATAAATATGTTGATATTGTGCACGGAGGTTTTTCAGTCTGTGAAATGACATGACTTTAACTCGTCTAGAAGAACCTTTAAAAATGACATAGTGCCGCTTTAAAAAGAATAAATAGGTGTTTTTAAGCATTTAAGTGTTTTTATACTGTACAGACTTTCAGCACTGATATTTCCCAACATTAATCACGGTCAGAATGGCACACCCTAACCATCCTAAACTTCAGGAATGTGTGTGTGTGTTTATGAGTGTGTGTGTGTGTGTGTGTGTGTCCTCTGCTGGCTACAAGGCTGTGCTGATAAAACAGAGGGCAATGACCGAATATCTCGTGAGCTACGGCCCTGGAAAAGTACAGTTTCGCTTGAAAACTATTTTCGGTTCGGTGTGTGTGTGTGTGTGTGTGTGTGTGTGTGTGTGTTTGATATGTTCGGTCACCACTTGAAATAGAAAGTGTATATAAATTGTGCGACAACAAACGCAGTCAGACATGTATTAAACACAGAAAGTGCAATCATTAACTCTGCTGACACATTAAAGGAGCAGTATGTAATATTTCAAAGTGTTCAATCACCTGTAATTACCACATAACTTTGAAGATGACTTGCAATATGATTTGCAATATTTTTTGTACAGTAATGTTTTTTGTTCGCTTTTTGTTTTTACTTTTAAGCTGTATATGTTTTTTTCCACAACCAGGCTTTTTGCCTTAAAAAGTTGCGTCCCAACTTTTTTGGAATTGGGGTTGTACTGTATACATGGTAAATTTTCAACCCTCGAGTCCTCCATTCAACTGCTACGCATTAAGTCTAATAAATGAGGACTCTAGTATGAAGCTAAGTAGGTGGTCCAGTATGGCCGAAGCTCATTTCAGGGCCAGAAATTACGTAAGAAGACATAGCCAAAGCTCTGAGACACAAACAAAATGTACGTTCAGTGCGAGTTCATACCGCACATCAAGGTTACGATGAAATGATCTGATTATTACTGGTCATGAAGCAGTTTTAAAAAACAGCATATCGCCGCTTTAAAAGGAACGGATTAACTCAATAATAGTTTTGCTCCCACTGTAGCTTTCCTTATTGCCTTATTGAAGCAAATTATTCTGGTGCCATTTACAAGCTACAGGCAGAAGTGTAGCTGCAATTTCATATAAAGCAAACACACACACACACACACACACACACACACACACACACACACACACACATGAACGGCAGGAAATATACAGGTGCTTCACATTCTCCTGCAGGCCACTGATTTGAATCCGGTTAACATTTGCATGCCAGAGAGGGAGAGAGAGAGAGAGGGAGAGAGAGAAAGAGGGAGAGAGAGAGAGAGAGAGAGACAGAAAGAGAGAGAGAGAGAGAGAGGGAAAGGAGGAAAGGAGAGAGAGAGAGAAAGAGGGAGAGAGAGAGAGAGAGAGAGAAAGAGAGACAGAAAGAGAGAGAGAGAGAGAGAGAGAGGGAGACGGAGAGAGAGAGAGAAAGAGCGATAGAGAGAGAGAGGGCGAGAGAGAGGGGGGGAGAGAGAGAGAGATAGAAAGAGAGCGAGGGAGAGAGAGAGAGAGAGAGAGAGAGAGAGAGACAGAAAGAGAGAGAGAGAGGGAGACGGAGAGAGGGAGAGAAAGAGCGATAGAGAGAGAGAGGGCGAGAGAGAGGGGGGGAGAGAGAGAGAGATAGAAAGAGAGCGAGCGAGAGAGAGAGAGAGAGGGGGAGAGGGTTTGAGAAATGACTTGGAGGTTTTGTCTTTCTGTGATTAGTTTGTTGTGTTTAAAGTGTAGTTTTGTAAATTGGTCAGAAATGTCAGGAAGCTGCTGTTGAATTCTGGATTCTGATTGGTCAGAGGGTGTTGATGCGTTGTCTATAAGTCTGACAGCAGTGTAGCTGTGAAGCGCAGGTATAGGTCGAGCGATATGACAAGAAATATCATATCACGATTCTCGAAGGCGTTCCTACGATACACGATACACAGACTGCAGGCATTATACCTGTATTAGTGCTGCATTCAAAAACATGCCTACAAACATTGATCTAACTTTATTTAATTGTTCAAACGATAAAACTGAAATTGTGCGTGACAGAATTTCTCGTGATATCACATGGCCTGGCTCTGATCACAAATTTATATTACTATATTATATATTATATTATACACTCACTGATATGGAGAGGTTTATTTAACATTTATGGAAGGAGTCTCCAGTGTCAGTGCTTAAAGCGCACCTATTAAGGATTTGAAATGGGCCTAATTTTGTTGTAAAGCTCTCGTACAATACATTTACATGCATCCGAGGTCATAAAACACTTTAACGACTCCTTAAATGATTCATTCTGAAGGATTCGCTCTAAACTCCTCCTTTCAGAGAGTATACTCCACTCTGATTGGTCAGACGTCCCAGTCTGTTGTGACTGGTCTAGCGCCGTCAACGTGTGTCGAAAAGGAAACGCCCACTACCGTAACGAGTTTCAGCTCCGTCTGTCGGCGGGCAGGTGATGAAGACCAGAGGCGGGGCGTTCTGTTACGAACCGACATAGATCAGTACAGGAAGTGAAGTCTGGAGTCACTAACGAGTCGTTTCAGCTGTTCAGAGTCGATTCCTTCTTTTGGGAGTCGGTAACTCTGTTTGTCGTGCGCTTCGATTTGTGCAACTTTGCAGACTTTTTACGTTCACAAACAGCTAGGTATATAACACACTGCATGAAAGGAAATATCTGGAAGACCATAACAGATGCGCTTTAAGTTAAAGCTGACTGTTTCTCCGACTAATCCCCTCTTTCTCCTTGTAATCGTTAAAATCCATTAAATCCACTCTTTAAATAATGAATTGAATGTCGTAAAGTTTGAGACATATATTTACTTTAATAATAAAACCGATACTTTTCCAGAACTCTGTCCGGGGTTCTGTTTTGCTCACTCTTTATGCTCTTTATGATGTTGTTTGTTCAGGTTCTCTAACTCTCGGCTCTTCCAGGAACAGGTTTATACTCGGATCACGTGACACTTCAACTGCACACGGGTCGACTCCATTCAACTGCTCATTCAAGCGACTGATTCGAATGGAATCGGAACTAATTTAGGAGTTTGAGAGCGACTGGGGGTGAATACTTTTGCAACCACAACTTTTTAAGCTTAATCCAGGAAGTAGGGACTTCCTGAAACTGCAGCGCACGTTTCACAGAAAAATGTGATAAATGCCTGTTACATGCGGTAATGAAATGAATACTGGAAATTACACTGAGAACAGGATTCCCAACTTCCTGAGTGAAAGCCGATCGTTTCCTCCTGGCGGCTTCGACGCCTGACTTCTGGTGTTGTGGCGTTGGGGCCCGAGGCGTTGCAGTTTCACTGTTTCATCTCTGTGACTAGTCGGTTAAATTAGTGAACACAACTCACTGAACACAGAGCAGGAAAAAAACCACTCTCGTACACGCCTACTTAAAATCCCAAGGGGTGAAAAAATGCGTCGGTCAACATTTTCATAAAAGAGTGGAAGTAGTGAGACAAAATGTTTATAAAAGTCCCTGTGAAAAGTTTTAAAACGTGCAGCGTCGAAACAGGAAGTTAGGGCAGGGCGTATCGAGTGGCTCCGCCCCCTTTTTAAATAGCCAATCGCCCAACAACGGAAGCTTCGACATGGTGATTTCTATAAAGTCGGGGGCGGGACACTTCTGATTAAAGAGAGCATCTGATTAGACGGAGAATCTGATCAGACGCTGAAGTGCAGGATGATGTCATCAAAATGGCTGATCCGTATCGGCGGTAGAGAGAGACCGCACATTTTGTAAATGCGAATCGGTTCATTGTTCCGGAGCGCACGAGCTCATAGAGAACCTTAAGGCCGACATATTCATACTAAAAGCCACAAACCTTCCATTATGATCTCATGAGGACTTTAAGGACAGTGTTAGGGCGGAGTTATGGGCGGAGTTTATAAATAAGACTAGCGGTTGTACCCTTTCTTAGAAAATCTAACATGGCCCTCATTTACGGTGCTGGATATTTACACATTCATTACACATGAACCTAATAATACAAATAAGACTGGCCTTTAAATTAGGGACAAAAGTAATGGCGCCCTATAAAAGGAGGAGGAGTTACGTGAGTGTATAATGGTAGCTGGTACACTCACTGGATCAGTCGCCATTTGGTCATTTTCAGATCTCTTCGCTTTTTGTGGAGATTTGTGGGCGTGGCTAGATGTAAACGTGAAATTTTAGCCTGGTTCGGACATGAAAACACTTACGCGCAACCTTTTTTACCTACACAAATGCGATAGGTTGGTTGCGGTATCCATATATCCATTGATAAGGATTTGATTGCATTTAGAAAATGAAGTATTTAATGTTAATTACATTAATGAATGAATTCTACTCAGCTAACGCGTACTGTGTACTGTGCACAATGATGGACGGTCACTGGAGTGCTTTCCACCTTCTAGATTAGTACATGGTATTATAATCGTTTACGTTTGACACCGTGGTATATGATCTGACACGCTCCTATTTGACTGTGTGTATTTTATTATGTTTAGATCACATTACAGGATAAAAATGAATCGAATCGAGTTCATTTGATTCACTGAGTCATTTCATTTTTTTATCGTTTTTAATCCTAAACGTCTAGATGGTGACTCTTATAGCAGCCATCTTTCTGCATTTGTGAGTAACACTGATGGTTTCACACATCATAAAACTGCACACACCCACACCCACACACACTTCCTCTCTATCTCAACCCAGCAGAAGAGCTTCAATGCACAGGTAATTACAGTCGTATTGATTCATGTTTTTGTGCGGATGAAGGGCGCCGGCCATTTTTACAGCAGGAGAAAATGGCTTTTCGCTTCCAATCACACGGTCTGCACGCGCATGCTTTTCCTTCTGTCCCTCGCGTCTGACTCCAACACGTCCAATTTCTTTTTTGCTTGAGGTGCAGTTTGTCGAAGTCAAATTTCCCGTGCCTGCGCTGTGTTGATGGATTCAGCACTCCTGGGCCCTCGGCGCTGCACTCGAACCCTACACCTGCTCCAGCAGTTAATCTTTCTTCCCCCTTTTACGGAGAGGTTACGAGCGTGATTGATGGTGTGAGGCGAGGGGTCTGGAAATGATGAAGAATATCCGTTTAAACGCCTCCGCTCACGCTGTTCGGAGTGTATTGACTGGAGCTCGTTCGGGAACAGACCCCATTACTTCTCGTGGCCCTGAGGTGAGCCAGAAAAAGCCGAGCGGTGAGCGAGAGGCCGTCGATACGGCACTCAGCCGTACACACTGGCTCGTGTAACACACACTAACACACACTCTAACGCAATCAGCCTGCTTTATTGGCATGGCGCCTTTCCTATCTTCTCAGCTTTGCCGGTAAACATATAACACAAAAACACCAGCACACACTCCACTGCTAACGACTCGGCATCAGCGGCTCTAATAAGACAGGAACGATAATATCGCAATGTTCAACACAACATCCGCAACTGTCTGGGTGCCAGAAAGCTTTGAAACTAGAGTTGGGCAATATGGAGGAATTATACACAGTGTATATATATATATATATATATATATTCCCCCATATAGCCCAGCTCTAGTTTCAAAATTATCTGAAATATATTCTTTAGGATGAACCCCCTGAGAGTCCTAACACACAATACAAACAAACAAAACAAAACAAAAAACAAACAAAATCAACCATTAAGATTTAATTTTACAGTTGATCCATTACTATATTTCATTTTTACTACATATGCAGGTTTTTTAACGAGAATGATCTTTTTCCACATTCCTGAGGCATAATATTCATCTCATACCACACAATCGTTTCTGCACCTTCTCTTAAAGGGCGCCAATAATTTTGCCGACGTTTACGACTCGGACGGCCTTTTTTGTTTGTTTTGTTTTTCCCATTAACTCTGGTTAATAAGTACGAGATTTTATCGTGCTCTTATTTATCTCTAGTGATCTTATCAGGAGGAACGCCGGTGTTCTCGGGTCCATCAGCGCTTGTTTCACCGTAATAACTCGCTCGTCGTGTTTCTAAATATACACAGCCGATGCGTCTGACCAGCGTGATTAGTGCGAGGAAATGACTGAACCCGCGTGCGTCAGGTGCTGAAGTCCGCTCGTAAAAACGTGCCGATGCATCACTAATAAAGAGAGAGAAGGAGGCGTGGCCGCTGCACCTGCCAGTCGACGTGAAGGAGGCGTGGCCTCGTGCTCAAACTGTCTCACATTATATCAGAATATACAATAATTCCCTCACTGAAGCCTCTGTTTACTCTCTCTCTCTCTCTCTCTCTCTCTCTCTCTCTCTCTCTCTCTCTCTCTCTCTCTCTCGCTCTCTCTCTCATTTTAGTTGAATAATTTTGAAGCTGGAGAAATCATTTTCAGGGGAATTTGGGGAAAACACTTGAAACATTCATCGTGTCGAACTAGTTCAATCGCTTTTGTTTGATTTGTTCATTACGAACAGCTGAAAGTCTGTAACTTTTGACAATAAATCTGATTTGTAATGGGGGGGGTGAATAGTTTTGATTGCAACTATATATATATATATATATATATTCAATATATCATAACTATACACACATGCATACACACGTACATACATAACCACACAAATACACACACACATACAGAGCAGGACAATGCTGACGGGGAAAAACTATGACGTACCTTGTAATAAAAAATAAAAATACAATGAAATAAGATATAAATATAAGATAAATAAGTAAACTACCTTTAAACCCTGAGCTTAAACTGCTGACTGTACTCACTCAAAACATCCAATCACATTAAATACAACTTTCTTTCTATTATTTAAAAACAAAAAACTCAATTTCAGTCTTTTTCTTCTTTCCTTCCTTCTTCACCTTCTTTCTCTTCCACCTTCTTTCTTTCAAATTTTTTTTTTTTTTTTAAATCTGATCTCATGATTATATTTCATTCCAAATTTTAAGGTTTTTCTCCCCAAATAATTCAATTAAAATTAGGACTGGTTTTAAAAACGCAGACTGGTTCTGATATTTGTTTAAAAATGCTGTCCTGTGCGATGCTGAACCGGAGGCCATGCGCTTCCACTGTGTGTTAGCGACATTAGCCTCACACACACACACACACACACACACACACACACACACACACACACACACACACACATACATACACACACATACACATACACACACACACAGAGACCAAACCAAATGTTTTGCGAAACTGTTCACATTTTACCCGGAATTAACGCTTAAATCACCGGGAAAAACCTCTTCATTACCGAAAATATTTAGACCACACACACACACACACACACACACACACACACACACACACACACACACACAACAGTAAGATTTGTGCAGGTCTTGTGACTGAAAGTCAGTACAAGCTCACATTCTGGTCACATGATCCACACGACTTTCATTTAATCCTGTGTAAAAGTATGTGCACCCCCGTGCCTGTGAGTGTGTAACGCTTGGAAAAGGATGAGAACACACACACTTCACACACTGCACTTCAGTTCAGACTGGTCATGTGGGACTGGGCCCTAAGCATCTCATGCTCCAGATTAACACACACACACACACACACACACACACACACACACACAAACAGTGAGAGCAGAGAGTGAGAAAAAGTCATTGTTCACACATTCTGAGACACCATGTATTACAGGGTGAGAAGCTCTAAACACACACACGCACACACACACATGCAAACACACACACACACACACACACACACACACAGAAACAGAGCCCATCATTATGATCAACACCACACACGACAGGATTATTATTACTGTAACTCACAGATATATTACTGTCCTCCTTCCACACACACACACACACACACACACACACACACACACACCAAACAATAGTTTCAGCAATTTCTAAATTATCTGTATTCCTGTATGTATACAGTAAAAGTTTATCTTGCTTTCTTTCGTTCCGACATTTCCATGTTCTTCCTCCTGTTTCTGACTTACTCGTGCTCTCTTTCTCTCCCGTTAGACTTCCTATTTTCTTTCTTATGTTTTACTTTTCCTTCCTTTCCTTCCTGTGTGGATTTTTCATGCTGTCTGAACAGGGCAGCACTCTTCTCACACTCCTTTACACTCCTTTACACTCTTCTCACACTCCTTTACACTCTTCTCACACTCCTTTACACTCCTTTACACTCTTCTCACACTCCTTTACACTCTTCTCACACTCCTTTACACTCTTCTCACACTCCTTTACACTCCTTTACACTCTTCTCACACTCCTTTACACTCTTCTCACACTTCTTTACACTCTTCTCACACTCGTTTACACTCCTTTACACTCTTCTCACACTCCTTTACACTCTTCTCACACTCCTTTACACTCCTTTACACTCTTCTCACACTCCTTTACACTCTTTAGCAAAGGTAAGCTATGATGGTGCAGTCTGCGGTCACTTCCTGTGAACACTGCAGCGCCGCAGTGCCTCCACTGATGTCCACTTACAGTGTGATAAAACACTCGAATAAACACCGCAGTGACACTACCACACACACACACACACACACACACACACACACACACACAAACAGACAGAGAGAGACTCTTTTCCTACGCTCTCTTTTACTTCTCTTTTTCTTCTATCCGTCTTTCCAAACACGTCGCGCTTCCTGAACGTGTTTTACACTTACACCACAACATCATCGACTAAACTCTGCGTTTTAATGCTTCACCCGTCAGGAGTTGTGTTGTTACAGTACACAGGTGTGTTATTTGTTACCTGGTGTGTGTGTGTGTGTGTGTGTGTGTGTGTGTGTGTGTGTGTGCGGCCTACAGAGACAAGCTGTGAGTGTTCACTGCTGCCTCGTCTCCTAATTGCACTGTTTGAAATCTGTACCTACTGTTTAAACTTCAGTCCCTGTAATATCTCTCTCTCTGTCTCTCCCTCTCTCTCTCTCACACACACACACACACACACACACACACACAATGAGTAACAGTGAAGCCCTGTCTGTTTTCTCTCAAGTGTGTGTTATGTTAATGTTAATGTTACTGTTAACGTCAAACAGCAGAAATGAGCGACTTCGGAGACGTCACAGTAACTTTCAGCTAAACTATCAGTGCTATACAGACTTTCTGCTTCAGTGGAATTCGTTAATCATTTCAGAGAGAGAGAGAGAGAGAGAGAGAGAGAGAGAGAGAGAGAGAGAGAGAGAGAGAGACAGACAGAGAGAGACAGAGAGAGAGACACAGACAGAGAGAGAGAGCTCTGTTCTACAGTCAGACTCTACCTCTCTCGCCCGCTCGTCTCCTCCAGCTCTCCTCCTCCTGCCGTGTTGATGAGTGTACTGCAGACCGGGCGTGTCCTCAGAGGTTACTCAAGGCCACTTACTTTAAGTGCACCAGCGCATGATAAAATGTCAGGATACACATCATCTGACTGAGGATCTGCACGCGGTATTCAAAGTTCAACACCTTATCGATACATCGTGCTAAAGGTTTCCATTCTACAGCGTGCGTTTGGATCAGCAGGCTCCGGCGATCCTGCTCGTGGGTGTTAGATCAGCGCTGGGGGATTTGCTGTGTAGGTGAAGTACATTTCACACCAGTGACTTTGTCTAAATAAAATAACAGCATATCGGTTATATATGTTGGGTGGATGTTAGCGACTGTCCTGCAGTCCGTACGACTCTCCGGCTCACATCACAGACACTGGGTACGTTCGGCTGAGAGCAGGACAACTCCACTCACCACGACCAATCACTGACCACCACTGCTCCTGACAACCAATCACTGACCACCACTGTCCTTAACAACCAATCACTGACCACCACTGCTCCTGACAACCAATCACTGACCACCACTGCTCCTGACAGCCAATCACTGACCACCACTGTCCTTAACAACCAATCACTGACCACCACTGTCCTTAACAACCAATCACTGACCACCACTGTCCTTAACAACCAATCACTGACCACCACTGTCCTTAACAACCAATCACTGACCACCACTGTCATTAACAACCAATCACTGACCACCACTGCTCCTGACAACCAATCACTGACCACCACTGCCCTTAACAACCAATCACTGACCACCACTGTCCTTAACAACCAATCACTGACCACCACTGCTCCTGACAACCAATCACTGACCACCACTGTCCTTAACAACCAATCACTGACCACCACTGCTCCTGACAACCAATCACTGACCACCACTGTCATTAACAACCAATCACTGACCACCACTGCTCCTGACAACCAATCACTGACCACCACTGCCCTTAACAACCAATCACTGACCACCACTGCCCTTAACAACCAATCACTGACCACCACTGTCCTTAACAACCAATCACTGACCACCACTGTCCTTAACAACCAATCACTGACCACCACTGCTCCTGACAACCAATCACTGACCACCACTGTCCTTAACAACCAATCACTGACCACCACTGCCCTTAACAACCAATCACTGACCACCACTGCTCCTGACAACCAATCACTGACCACCACTGTCCTTAACAACCAATCCTGGATCATCTTTTTTTCTTTCTTTCTTTCTTTTTTTTTTTACAAATCCAATCACTGACCACCAGTGTTCCCAATGACCAATCACTGTTCATGGTGGCTTCTACTGACCAATCACTGCTCATTATTGTTCCCAACAACCATATTCTATTCTATTCTATTCTATATAAATCTATACAAAATAGTTATTTTTAAATGAAAAGAAATAAATGAATAAAGTTTTAAAAATGTAAAAGTTATAATTGTTAATAACAGACTAATAAAGACTGCCGTCATTGAGCATTATTAAAAAAATGTCAGACAAAACAAAGAACTGAAAACGAAAAAGAAGGCGGATAAATATTTATTGTTTGTTTGCACATCAGAAGGAATGTGAATTTAACGCACTGTACAGTCTTTATGCTTCTGTAATACAATAGCTCACGTTGAGCTGCAAATCCGTCTGAATCCGTCTGAAGTTAATTACGAAGGAGTCAAGCGGAGATGACCGAGTAACACCCGACGCCATGACAACGCTATCAGCAATGTTCCGTGTCTCCATAACAACAAAGCCGGAATGCTACGGCTGATTGGTCGACTGCCATCTGCATCGTGATTGTGTACTGATAGAGGAGAGCTGCAGGATTTCCCCCAAACGTACTGCTGAATAAAGATGTTCTCACACGAGTGGTCAGGCCGTCGGGTCATTTCCTCTTCCTCCTGATCTCGTCTGTCATAGCGGTAAACGTTATCTCATCTCAGAGACACACGTTAAAGCATAAAACAGCCCAAAATGTTCTGACACTGAGCATCCGAAACCATCACAGAAATTCTAGTGGTTTCCACTACAAATACCATTACAAACCATCCGCTAACCATTAAAACCATTACCATTACTGGTCCTTAATGGTATCCACGAGACATAACATGCCACCAAAAGAAGGCAACAAATTACCAGTACAGACCCACAGGGACCATTACAGTTTCCATTAAAACCAATACAATTCCCATTATAACCATTAAAACCTTTACAAATTCTATGAGGGATTTTATTGTTTTTTCAGCCGGGAAGAACCCGTAACTATAAAGAACCCATTAAACATCCATTTTACTATGAGTGTATAATTAAATACCACATTAGTGGAGTTTCTCATTGTATTCAGGGCCTCTAGGCGTTCTCGGCTTCCTAACAGGACCCAGTTCTACACAGAACCTTTCACTGTTCTCCAGAAAAACCACTAAAGAACCCTTAAGTTAATTTTACATGCAGTAATGTTAAAACTCCAGAGGAGGAAAACACTCTAACCACTACCTTAAAGAGGAAAATGTGCTGTTGGGTTGTCCCTTAAAGCTTCTCCGTGCAGAACCTTTCCTTACGGTGACAGGTTTTGAACTCGGACCCACTGAAGAACCTTTTTTTCCTCCATTGAATATTTGAGTGTCGTTTCAGTGTTTCTGTCTGGGTTCATTCCACGATAGAGCGTTCTGATCTTTAAAAAAAATAATAAGCTTCCTCTTTTCTTAACAGCTCAACAGGAACAGGTTTCAGAAACAGGTTTTGTTTTAAATTAATAAATAAATTTTATATATATATATAACGTAAGCCACATTCTCCAGTTCTACTTGTTTTGCAATATCTTTATTTATTTATTTATTTAAATCATTTTTGCAGTTATTTTTGGAATTTCCATTCACAGAAATGGAGTAAACGCTTGCCACTTGCTGTGTGTGTGTGTGTGTGTGTGTGTGTGTGTGTGTGTGTTACTCTATTCCAAGGTTAAAGAAATACAGTTTTCCCTCTAAAAGATAAACCTATACCACACCCCGAGCCCTGGGACAGATTAGGAAACGTATGAAAAACACACGTCTACAAGGATGTCTGTCTGATGATGTAAGACAGAGGGGTGATTCACACATCGGACGATTCACGCCCAGGGATCTTCATACGGGACGGCGTGATGCTAAAAAAAAATCAGACCCAGATAGACACGCCCCCTTTCGCCCGTATCGATCCGCAGGACGTGAGCTCCCGCCGGGACTCAGAAACGACCCGTCATTAACACGGTGGAGTGAACAGGCCTTGCACGCTTTGTAACAGGATCTTTGTGTGTGTGTGTGTGTGTGTGTGTGTGTGTGTGTGTGTGTGTGTGCACCAGGCAGGAAGAAGGAACTCAAGGTCGATGACTTTGATCGATGCAGCTACTCACTTTGTTCTCGGGACACGACCGCAGCATGACGTCCTCGCCTGTTAGCGGTGTTTGTATCTATCAGAGTGATTTCTCACGTCGTGCATGCCTTCTCTTTCTCTCCCTGAGCGCGCTCTCCTCCTCCTCCGCCCTCCGTAGCTTCATCTTCAGCACACAAATCATCATGCAAACCAAAGACGGGTCACTGTTCACTTATTTGCGAGTGATCATGCAAACGAGTAAGAGTAAGCGAGCGCCTGGAGACTCCGAGCATTCCCTTCACTTTCCCACACTTTCCTGATATAGGATGCTGAGCGCCAGACTCCGCCCCCTACATTTGTGGAGTCTGAGGTGTGAGAGCTACAGACTTTCCCTGAACTGAAATTTGTTTCTCTTTAGCATGAAGTAACGTTCTAGCAGCGCAAAGTCTCCGAAAGACCCCCAACACGCCGATTGTCTAGAAGCGTACGCCGTTCACGGTGAATCTGTGATAAACGTGCAGCCGTGCGAGTGCTTGGTCAGATTATCCTTCGAACTGCGGCCATGTTTTCTTTACAGCGGACCGCGCTGAATCAGCACTAACGGCGCGTTATTTTATTACCGTAACGAACCAAAATAGTGAATTAAAACCGCGTGACCTCGATTTAATATCTCGTATCGCCGTCATTAAGGTGTTCGCATGACTAACTGTCGTGAGTGTGATGGAAAAATGAATAAAATGCAAACGAACAGTCTGCGCCGGATCAAGTGCTATTCTATTCGCTGCTGAATAATGAGTGCGGAAGCCATTTTCGCCCGATTAAACAAATGTAGTGTCTGCTTTCACTTTCGCCATCTTCTCACTCATGATATCGTCATAATACTCTTTATTCATCATTTTATAACAGCCTCTTGCTTTCCTGTTACGCCATATTACGTTTAACACCAAAGCAAAAAACAACAGTCCGTATTTTCTATCCCTGATTGTCCAGGTTTAAAGGTTTAGAGTGTTTATGTCTAAAAGTGCTGGTTTAGACGCTGTTAAAAAACCCCGTCTCGCACTCTTCTACTCAGGGAAAAATCCGGAAACCTCCGAGGCGTGAGCGACACGCAGGTGATTTTATTCATCTTGAACGTAGAGCTCGGAAAATCCCCTTAAAGCGTGCCTATTATGGATTTGAAACGTGCCTGATTTAGCTTTAAAGGTCTCGTATGATGCATTTACGTGCATCCGAGGTCAAGAAACACTTTAACGTGCTCGTAATTTAACCTGCAGCATTCACAATTTTCCCCAGCGTCAAAAACGACTCGTTAAACGACTCATTCAAAAGGATTCGTTCTAAACTCCTCCTTTCAGAGAGCATACTCTGCTCTAATTGGTCAGATTTCCCAGTCTGTTGTGATTGGTCTAGCGCTGTCAGCGTGCGGGTGATGAGGACCAGAGGCGGGGCTTTTTTTTATAAACCTATGTGGGTTAGTACAGGACGTAAAGTCTGGAATCACTAACGAGTCGTTTCATCTGTTCAGAACCGCTTCCTTCTTTTGTTTGTCGATAGCTCCGTGTGTCGTGCGCTTTGATTTGTGAAATGTTGCAGACTTTTTACATTCACAATCAGCTACGTATATAACACACTACAGGAAAGGTAACGTCTGAAAAACCGTAACAGATGCACAGTAATCACGAGTGTACCTGGACCACGGACATGTTTCCACTGTGTGTGAGACCTCAGACACACACCATCGCACGTCAAAACCAAATGTTTTTCTCAGTTAGTGTGAGCAAGTCACTGCGAGGCTGACCACACACACAAGAGCTTTACGCCAGATTCTTGCTAGCTCGTAATCTGCTGCGGGGGAATTGTTGGCGGAGATGCGTCCATGTGATTGTACGCTGCTGTGCTGCAGAAACGCGGTTCGTTTCACTTGGGGATGAAACAGAAACTGCATAACCGCATGCCTGACTACAGGTCAGGAACGCATTTCTGCACATATTATTTGCTACTGTGGTTTTTTACATTGCTGCATTAGAGGAAGTGCACCGAGCTCGTCACCTGCGGTGGACCACTGTGTCATGTTTACACATCCGCTCACACACAGCACTTCCTGTGTGCCAGATACATTTCCTTTATCTTATCTTATGTGAGCCTATTTCATCCTTATAGGATTTACTACAGTTCCGCTACGGCGGCCACAGAGGAGAGGCCACGCCTCCTTTACTGTGATTGACGTACCACAGAAGAAGTCATGCCTCCTTTACTATGACTGACAGCCACAGAGGACAAACCACACCTCCATCACTGGTGTACAGATGTACAGATGAGAAGCCACGCCTACTTTACTAAGACTGACAGCCTCAGAGGACATACCGTACCCCCTTTACTAGGACAGACATCTACAGAGGACAGGCCACACCCCCTTTAATAAGCCTGACAGTCACGAGGACAGGCCACACCCCCTTTATTAAGATTCTAGTCACAGGGGAGATTCCACACCCTTTTTATTAAGACTGACTGCCTCAGAGGAGATACCATACCCCCTTCACAAGGACAGAGAGGTATAGAGGACAGGCCACGCCTCTATCACAGGGACAGAGAGGTACAGAGGACAGGACAGTGTGTGTGTGTGTGTGTGTGTAGACGTTAGTGTCACGTTAATGCTTACTCATTTCGTGCTGACTCGACGACGGCAGATAATTCATTACTGATTAATCATTAATTAGTCGCTGCTCGTCATGTGCTCCAAACCTCACCGGCTTACCGAATGCAGAAAAAGAGCGCAGTGATGATGCGGGTTTTGGGGAAAGCACGGGGGGATCGAGGTCACGCTGAAGCGCAGGGAGAAAAGCAAGTGACAGCTCATGTGCCGTGTGTTGAAATGTTTACTGTGAGCAGCAGACACACTCCCACACGACAAACAGCAATCCTCACCGGAGCGCAGGAAGCACCTGGTTCTCCGACCGACATTTTCCCTTCACTGTGACAGGATTCCCAACCCCCTCATCCTCCACACTGCTCGTGTGTGTGTGTGTGTGTGTGTGTGTGTGTGTGTGTGTGTGTGTGTGTGCGCGCGTGTGTGCAGCTAATGATTTTTCTCATCTCCCGAGCCGGACTCTTGAGGGATGACTTAAATATCTCTTGGGTTGTACACGGTTGTATGCAGATGGGGGATGGTGTGTGTGTGTGTGTGTGTGTGTGTGTGTGCGCATGTGCGTGTGTGTAAGAATGGGGGGGTTAGATACAATGTGGCTTCCTCTTTTATTCTCGGCTAAATAGGACGCAGGTACACGCCTCGTGTCGTGTTGCTCCGCCCCCATGCGTCGTAAATTTCCAGAAAAGATGGATGACATCATCGAGCACACAGAGGACGTGTCAATTTTACTCGAGAGTCCAGCTCTGAGTGTAACCCAAAGCTACCGGAAACCCCCTCATACACTCGTTTAGACGCTCCGTCTATAATTAATGAATCGATTAATAATGAATGAATCGGTGCGTCGAGTTTTAATGATGTCATTCTGTGGGTGTGGTTATGGTAATCGAGTAGAACCACGATTTAGAGAGTGATGAGTTTCTGATAACCGGATAGCATCCACCTGCTCTATAAATACGACAATGTTACGGCACTTAATAATAATTACGCCTGCAAACATTCCTGAAACGTCCAGCCAGCCAGGATCACTGGATAAACAGGAAACCGATTAAAGCTCGTTTCGAAACGCCAGTTAGATTAAAGTGCACCTATTCTGGTTTTTCAGATATTTCCTTTCATGTAGTGTGTTATATACGTAGCTGATTGTGAATGCAAAAACTCTGCAAAGTTTCACAAATTGGGAGTTACCGACTCCCAAAAGAAGGAACCGATTCTGAACAGCTGAAACGACTCGTTAGTGACTCCAGACTTTACTTCCTGTACTGACATAGATTTATAACAAAACGCCCCCGCCTCTGGTCTTCATCACCTGCACGCAGATAGCGCTAGACCAATCACGACAGACTGGGGCATCTGACCAATCAGAGCAGAGTATGCTCCCTGAAAGGAGGAGTTTAGAACGAATCGTTTAGAACGAATCATTTAATGAGTCGTTTGTGACACTGGGGGAGAAATGTAACGTTGCAGTTTAAATTACGAGCACGCTGAAGTGTTTCTTGAGCTCGGATGTGTGTAATCTATCGTATGAGACCTTTACAACAAAATTAGGCCCGTTTCAAATCCATAATAGGTGCACGTTAATATTTGTCACGCTTATCGTTACAGTAGAGAATAAATATTTCAGGATTAGATGTGGCTGAAATAAGAGACTCTGTAAGTCAGCTTTATCCTCTGTCTGGCAATATTTAACATCTTTACAGCTGGTTTTTGCAACACACCCCGTTTCATCTGTTACACACCCCTGTTCATCTCCGTTCACAACTGACGGTGTTTTATTACTACAACTGGAATGAATCTGGCTGTTTAGTTGAATTTTGCAACATTTAGGCCTATGACTTCATGGAAGAAAAAAACCCCTCCACGTTAATATGTTCATGTTCTTATGATCTGTAAGTCATTTGTCCTCCTACGTTAGCTTTCAAAAAGAAGTTTCGCAAAATGACTCGTGACTCGTTTTTGTAGCTATGTCTCGCCATTGCAACCATTACGAAAATCTGTATTTATAATAAGAGGACCCAAAAAGGTGTCTAAAATCCATCCTCGGGCTCAAACGCGTACGTGCGTCAACTGACCTGCGCCCGTCTGTGCCATTCCTCCTTTCACCTGAAGGTGGCAGCAGACTGCGATAACATTACACAATTAGCTAAACTCCAAGAAGCCTTCTATTTTTCTCTCACTCCACCTGCAAATTCACTTACAGAACCATATTTAATCTTGGCCAAAGTTAACGGTTTGAAGGAGTGAGCGGGAAACTGGAAACGGATTCTTTTTCGTGGAGATCCAGAGCGGACGGCTGTACCTCGTAGGTCAAGAGACTGTCACGATAATTTAAGGAATTGAATATCACGAGACATTACGAGACAGATCACGGACATTCGGAGAATGACAGGGCGGAGAACGCGAAGCAGCTGGAAGCTCTCCTGGCAAAAAAAAGAAACAGGCAGTAGAACATTACTAGAGCTAATAACTGCCAGTGATTCCAACCACTAAGCACGAAAAGCCTTTTATTAACCCTTGAGTGTTTAAAGTGGTGACTCTCATTGAAAAGACGCAGGAATTTATGAATATCTACTTGTGTCTCACGACTACAGCTGTCAGGTGACGCCCTGCTGGACTTGCTCCACTGACATGACGTTCACATTCACTGTTTTGAAGCTTGGTGACAGGCTCTCGGGTATTTGAACGTGGTTTACTCTGGCACTCTTTGATAAAAGTCCGGACGCCCCTGAGTCACGCTGATAAACTTGAGCACAGTGAAGTTTTAATGGCGTTAAAACCGTTACAGATCCGCCGAACTACCTTCTAACCCTTCTCTCATTTAACCCTTCTTTCATCGGCGCCCTGTGGATGTCGTACAAGAGTGACGAGCTTTCGGAGTCTCGCGAGCAGGTTTCTTAAACGTTTTAAGCGTAGAAATATTCCGTTATTAGTAAGAACCGAGTCAGGTGACTATTTTTGCGCCTCACCTCAGTAACCGCAGTAACTCGAACCCTGAGGAAAATATAATCCGAGTCAAATTAAACATACAATACAAACATAGTATGAATCCTGAACGCGATATTACTTGTACATGCTGTATAAACACAACACACGTTTTGTTTTGAATCTCCGTGTGTGTCACGTTCTGCCCTTCAAGAGGAAGCCATTTTGGATCCTCACTCTCTTGGAGACGTAAATGAAAAAAGAAAGGAGATTTCTGCATGAAGACGGTGTTGAGGATGGCGGATTTGTGCACTGGGCCAGTTCATCAATTAAATTAAATTAAAACTGAGCTAAATGGAAAGACAAGGCGACGCTACAGACTGGAATTAGAGCGAAGCCTAATATACCGCGGCCTCTGGTGACTTTCCTCGATTATTGATCGCAGATATTTCTCCGTTCTATTCACGCCTACTCTCTCTGTGTCTCTCTCAAAATACACTTCCTCCCAGACTGTCCGTGGTTACACTCGTGTATAAGGAGCTATTAAAGGACGTGGCCTACTTCTCGCTCAGCCTGGACGTGTTATTCATCAGCGAACACTCACGATAAGTTCTCTACTGCTTTTAGCTTTTATTCTCAGTGTGTACGGTTCTCATAAACACTCTCTCCTACTTCTCTCCTATTTCTCTCCTACTTCTCTAATATTTCTCTCCTACTTCTCTCCCATTTCTCTCCTATTTCTCTCCCATTTCTCTCCCATTTCTCTCCTACTTCTCTCCTACTTCTCTCCTATTTCTCTCCTATTTCTCTCCTACTTCTCTCCCATTTCTCTCCTATTTTTCTCCTACTTCTCTCCCATTTCTCTCCTACTTCTCTCCTATTCTTCTCCTATTCCTCTCCTACTGCTTTCCTATTTCTCTCCTATTTCTCTCCTACTTCTCTCCCATTTCTCTCCTACTTCTCTCCTATTTCTCTCCTACTTCTCTCCCATTTCTCTCCCATTTCTCTCCCATTTCTCTCCTATTTCTCTCCTATTTCTCTCCTACTTCTCTTCTACTTCCTATTTGCTCTGAACAAACGCCAGTTCTCTTGATGTGTATCTTATCGATTTACCGCTGTTCTTCCACATGCTTACTTTGCTTATCTATCTGCTGCGACGTAAAGTTTACAATCAGTGTGCGGCCAGTCCGAGAGCAGTCCATATACACCGTCCACGAGGAGAACCGCCGGCCCGATTCCAGGCGGAGAACCCGAGATAAAATCCATACTATCCACAAGTGCTTAAGCGTCGGCCATATTGGATAGCGGCTGGTACGTTTGCAGAACCTCGCTATCAGCTCTCTGTACCACAGCCACACACACACACACTCACACACACACACACACACACACACACACACACACACACACACACACACTGCTGTTTCTCTGTCTCTCACCACAAAAAAAAAAAAATCTCATGTACTTACAGGAACAAACGTAATTTAGCAAGAAAGTCTTTCACTCATAACCTCACATGGATGACTAGCATGCTAACACAACACACATTACAGATCCCTTCAACAGACACGCAGCAAACATCATTTCAAACAAATGACAAGACGTCTCCACGCTGCGCACCGGAGCTCTGAGAATCCGAGAGCACCACCAAAACAGGGCTTATTTCAGCATTAAAAGGAAAAAAACTATATCATTTGTGCATATTTCTCAGTAGGGACATGACACCTAGACTAAAACATCTACTCTGTCATACCGGCTGCACAACAAAAGAGAGACAGGACCAAAAAAAAGTGAGAAGACACGAAGTAAGAGAGACCAGCTGCAACAATAAATAAAATAAGATTGAGTTCGGCCGAAGTAATATAGGTACGAAATAACAGTGAGACGGGCCACGAAATTATAGCAAGACCAGATGCAGAATTTAAAAAAGTGAGATATGAGACAAAAAAGAGTGAGACAGGACACGTAATAAAAAATCGAGACTGGACAAAAATGTAAAAATAATAATAATAAATAAATAAATAAAAATAAAAAAGTAAAAAACAAGACCATAAAATTAAAAATGTGAGACCGGATACAAAAGTAAAGCAAAATGAAGAAGCAAAAGCAGACAAAAAATTTAATAAATAACTTTTAAGAAATAAAAACAGTTTTTAAAAAAAAATAAAAAAAAATAAATAATAAAAAAAAGGACGGCTGCAAAATTTTAAAAAGAGACTGGACGTAAAGGTAAAAAGCAAAATCAGGGGAAAATTAAAATGTGAGACCGGACATAAAATAAAAAAAAGTGAGACTGGAAATAAAATAAAAAAAAGTGAGACTGGAAATAAAATTTAAAAAAGTGAGACTGGAAATAAAATAAAAAAGTGAGACTGGAAATAAAATTAAAAAAAGTGAGACTGGAAATAAAATAAAAAAGTGAGACTGGAAATAAAATTTTAAAGTGAGACTGGAAATAAAATAAAAACGTGAGACTGGAAATAAAATAAAAAAGTGAGACTGGAAATAAAATAAAAACGTGAGACTGGAAATAAAATAAAAAAGTGAGACTGGAAATAAAATAAAAACGTGAGACTGGAAATAAAATAAAAAAGTGAGACTGGAAATAAAATAAAAAAGTGAGACTGGAAATAAGAGGCAGAGCCGTTATTTAGGAGGAGGAAGCTCGGCCGATTCCGATACAGTTTACCCGTGTGGTCTTTTCCTGAAGCCTTGTCATACACTCTCTTATCTACCGTACGATTCAAGGATATAGCTGGACTTGATCATTAACTACGATTAACAACCCATAATAAAAAAGACCTCTTGGAACCAAATACGATAAGGAAAATGACTGTAAAAATAACGACCTTTGATTGGCTAATAAGTGGCTCATGGAAACATGCACTTTAAGGAAGCGTGATTAGCGTTATATAATTATAAAAGAAGTTTAACAGACTACAGTTTCACAAAGTCTAATCAGCCTGTTGCTAGCTTTTATTTTCACACTTTAGCCTTGACGTGTAGCTTAGCATAACACGATATTATCAATGAGCAACTACTTAAGCACAGCAGATCTGGGCTAACATTAACTAGCTAACTAGTCAGCTAACTAAGTAAGCTTTCTAGCTTGAAATAGTCGATGTCAGTCGCCAGTCTTGTTGTCTAACAAGCTAGCTTAAATTAGATGATACAGATCAGTAGCTTAAGGTTTGTTAACTAACATTTATGTTATACTGACTTACAGTGTAGCTCAGCATAACACAATACACTGTAATCAGCTAGCAGCTACTTGTTAGCTATAGCTTACATCGATCAGTAGCCAAGTTTGTCAGCTATCACACGCAACATACTTAATATAGCCCACTGACAATGGCTGAAATGGGTGCAAATACTTTTCTGTGTGTAAATATGATATATAAATATCTATGTTGTGCGTAATATAATTTTTTTTTTTTTAATTATTGTGATTTTTTAAAAAAGTATTAATGAATAACGTCTGAGTAGTTACATGATAACGGTATCATCGATATCGTACAATATTGCGATATATTGACGAAGCGATAATCAGGACCGTCCTAAGTAGTATCAATAACATCTCGAGCGTGTCTGAAGTCATATTTCTGCTTCGGCAACGTCGGGAACGTCGTCTAAAGATCGATACGCATGGTAGGAAGTGACCCGAGTGACTGCGACTGAGGTCACAAACCCTGATCGATGACCAGCGCCAAACACACTTATTGAATTACTCTGGGTTTTTAACTGCCCAGTGTAGGGTTAATTACACTCCTGAATCCCTGTATGATATAACACACACACGCACACACACACACACACACACACACACACACACACAATACTGTGCAAAAGTTTTAGCCACCCTAATTCTTTTTAGCACAAACTTAGTTACAGATTTTTTATTTTATGACGTCTACATCTTCGATTCCGAACATCAGTTTTTCAGCACAAAGATGTTTGTATGTCAGTAAAGAAAGCGGCGTTTTACGTAAGAGACACTTTTCAGGTAAAAAAAAAAAAAGAACAAAAAAAACACAATGAACGCTGCTGGGTTTCGCTGCAAAAATGAGACGCGAGTGCGAGAGTCAGAGTCTCCGGAAGACCCGAGTCTGGTTCTGCAACACGCTCCGTAACACTTACTCGCATCTCCTTATAAAACTGCACACACTGCACCAGAGACTCGTTTTATTTTTATTTGTTTCATTTACTACTGTTTACTGCTCTTTATGGGGTGTTTTCCTCTTTTTACATGAAGAAACATTCAGAAATAATTTCATTATTATATTTCATTATGCATCTTTGCCTGTTCCTAAAACTTTTGCACGGCACTGTATATATATATATATATATATATATATATATATATATATATATATATAGGATGAAAGGACCTGAGATAAACAAGGACACAATGAGGAACCTGGTCTATCCTTGATTGTGTACCTGTGTGTGTGTGTGTGTGTGTGTGTGTGTGTGTGTGTGTGTGTGTGTGTGTGGACAGAGAGATAGAGAGATAACTACTATATACCTGGGTTTTCTCTGGGCAGTGTGTGTGTCATATAACAAATGTAGGGGTGTGTATCATACGCAAAATGTCACTCTGTGTGTGTGTGTGTGTGTGTGTGTGTGTGTGTGGGGGTGGGTGGGTGGGTGCATATCTGCGTTAGTGCATCAGTACAGCGCACCAGACACGAAACCCCGATATTCACATTCATAATTCCCCCACATCAGACATCAGACGCGTCATGACGCGTTATAACGCATGGAGGCTGTGTACGGTGCTGTTATGAATATAATGAGCATTAAGCGCGCGCGATACCGTGTTTAAAAGAAGCATACCGTGTGTGTGTGTGTGTGTGTGTGTTAACACTCACCGATCCCGGGAGCCGAGTAGATGAAGTAAAGCGCCGATGTAGAGAGAGAGAAGAGGAAGAGGAGCCCGAGGAAGGATCTTCTCCTGAACCTCATCTGCGGAGGCATCATACCGGAATAAACAATTTATATAAATAAATAAATAAAAAAGAAAAAAAAAAAAGAAGAAAAAAAAGAAAGGAAGTAAAAATTGCGCGGCGGAAATCTCCTCCACAGCCCAGTCTCGCGCGGAGATCACAAGCTCCTCTTCCTGCCGCGTTTCTCGGTCAGCCAGAGACAGACAGCTTCTTCAGAAGAGCAAGAAGAAGAACAAGAAGAGCAAGAAGAAGAGGAAGAAGAAGAAGGAGAAGAAGGAGAAGAAGGGGAAGAGGAAGAAGGAGAAGCTCCTACAGCTCGGGTGGATCCAGCAGAAAGGGAAGGAGAAGCCCCGAGGAGAGTCAGCAGATCTCCGAGATCCACAACATCCTGCTCTCTGGCACGAGCGCAACCAGATGAATGGAAGCGCAACTACGCACGTCAAAGCGGGGGCAGCGCGCGCGAGCGACTCGAGTCTTTTTTTTTTTTTTTTTCTTTCCGACCGAGTCTTCACAGAGCCGAGTCCAGCAAGTGAATCGAATCAGGAAGTGAATCAAACGTTGCGGTTGAATCGTTTAACTCTTTATTACATGAATTATTACACCATTATTTTTTAAAATGGATTTATATTACTAGAATTAGTTCATTGATTAGAAAGTTAATCGTTAAAAATGTGCAATGGTTGAAAGTATTCACATAGTCAAAAATAACACAGAATGTATGAGATTATATTCCAATGACTGCTTTTTCCAGACTATAAATTGCTATAAGAGGTTGTTTTTTGTTTGTTTGTTTGTTTGTTTGTTTTTTGTCACCTGGTAAGCATGTAAAAGTTCTATCTTGTAGAAAGGAATTACAGTTGTGGAAAGTATGTGGATGGATTTAGCGACACAAAATACTCACTTCTTTCTCTTAATACATAAAACTTTAGCGGGAAAAGGTGCAATTGCAAAATGTTTGAAATGCTAATAGTTTTTCTTCCTTTGAATAATGGAGATGTGCTTTTAGAGAAGCCGAGTGTATTTTCCGCTGTAGGTCTGTTACAGTTCATGAACACACACGCTACAGTTCCATTAGCGCATGTTGTTGCCGCATGGCAACAATGACATTTTACCATTTAACAGAATCCTCAAAATATATAAACCTGTTTAAATTACAAAAAGTAAATGTTAAGTTTTCTCAGACAGTGTTTCCATTTTTCCCTTTAAGTAGTTTTGCATAAATTTTGAAAAATGTATGGAATTTTGATGATGACCTTCACCATGCCATGTGATTGCAGAAAAAGGAAGTGCAAACAGCACTTCCTGGTCATGTGACTTTTTTTTTTTTGTTATATCAAAGTTACCCCCCCCCCCCCCCCCCCACCACCACTACTTTCCTGTTATTAAAGAGTAAAATAGCAGTTTTGTATTATTGCCTATCAAAAAAAATTGTACATGAATTTATTATTGTCATGGTAACATCAAGCAGTAAAGCGTTATTGTAAAATATATATAAAATGTCCTATTTTTCATATTCATCCCTTATAGTGCGTGCGTGATGGTGTGTTATTAATATATTAATATTAAGACCAGGGCAGGTCTTAATATAGTCACGTCTGCGACTATATGCAGTGCATCATCACGCACGCTGGGACTGAATATCTCAATTCTATATTTATAAAAACTAATTATAACGCTATATATCATCAACTTATAATGCATAATAAGCACTGTTATAACGTGTAATGCGTTTTAATCAACATGACGTGTATAACTCCTTATGAATGCATTATAACCTATTAGGAATGAGTTCATAGGGCATGATGCACACAAACATAGAAAGCCACATGACACCACAATTTCTTGTTTGTGTGTGTGTGTGTAATTATGCGTCATAATGCACACGCGTGATGTATTAGGCAAGTATGAAGGTGTGTTATGTATACTATTAAGTTCATGAAGAATTATGCAAGACATTGTGTTGTAAAGCATGCATTATAGCGTGTGTGTGTTTGTGTTTAGTTGCTTGTTTTTTGTGTGTAAGAATGCATTACAATACATATATGTATGTGTTATTACATGTAATGTAATGCATATACGATGGTGTTAAGAACATTATGAAACATGTACTGATATTAACTGAGTGCAATATGACAGTGTGTGTGTGTGTGTGTGTGTGTGTGTGTGTTATGAATAATATATATAATATATAACATATTCATATATCTAATATATATAGTGTCCAAGTTTCCACAGTTGTACTGAATTCCCCTTATGAACACACTACTTACAGTAAAGCTAGGTGGAGTGAGCTGTGAGATCTGAGTCAGCTCATTTCCGAGGAATTTCACTCAAACGCTCACATGGATTCATTCATTCAAACGATTCTGCTCAAAGGAACCGATTCAGTGAAGCACTGACCGCTTATGCAGGGTTGCCAGATCGGAATTTATTGTTTGTTTCCAAAACCACTAGAGCTTAAAACTAGATGATATTTCAGTGCTTTCAGACTTAATCAACACTCCTGTGTGTACATTTCTCAGTTTTATAGCACTGTTCTGTTTGTGATCAGATCAGTTATGGGATTTTGATATGAAAAAGTGGCACAGGAGGAGATTTACCTTTCTACTATTATGGTAGTAAACTAGTTTACAGAAAATGGAATTGAAATGATGTAACGAAGCTGAGTTCCTGTTACCACCCTGGAAGTGTTTCAATCCTCTTACACCACAACAGGTTTCCAACACGTCTTACATTTTATCCGTTTACAGTTGCGTTTAACGTTGAGTTCACTTACATCATGAACATCGTTTATGTGGGAAGTCCCTGTGAATGAGATGTTACTAAAATAAGAGAAGATAAGGTAATACTTTATTAATCCCAAAATGGAGAAATTAGGGTGTCACAGCAGCAGTCAAAAAAAAAAAAAGACAAAAAGAAAAGAAAGAAGAGTTAAAAGAGACAGTAAGGAGAACACTACAGGGAAATATAAAGAGTATATACAGGATGTATAAATATGTATGACATAAGTGCAAACTCTCTATATATTATATATATATATATATCTATATACATTTTATATATCTACATACATTCTATAGAAACGATAATCTATTACAACCCGTCTATAGCACCAGATTTACTCCAAATTTGCATCTTAATTTCCTCTATTAAAAGAAATACCACAAAATGTATACGGCATTTCTTTACACAAGAAACACAAGAGAACGTACACCGACCCTGAACACACGGACTGTAGACCAGGTCTGGGTGAGAATTCAATTCTATCATATAAGCTAGAAATAAATAGACTGCATGACTACCAAATAAACAGAGCTGGATTCATTTTAAACTCTGATGTAAAAGTTGATGCAACATTTTTAAAATCGATCAACAACAGTGAGGCAGTCTGGGAGGGCCTGTGTAAAACAAACAGAAAAGGAACCGAACCGAATAAGATTACTGAACTAAATAAATAAACTACATTACATTAAGTGATAGGTGTGTGTTTGTGCATGTGTGTGTGTGTGTGTGTGTGTGTGTGTGGGTGTGTGTGTGTGTGTGTGTGTGTGGGTGGGTGTGCATAGAAATGGTAATAATCCTAAATCTATGTGCTAATTCAATAGCTTGGCCAACCTTTACTCTACAAACACTGCATTTCCCATGAAATGAAAGGCATGTCGAGTCACGCTTAGCATTTCATTAAAATAAAGGCTCATTCCAGAATGCCTCGGGGCCAAAACCAACAACTGTGTCTGAATTACGAGTTTAATGTAAGGGAAAGGGTGTGTGTGTTTGTGTGTGTGTGTGTGTGTGTGTGTGTGTATAGGCAAGAAACGCACTTTATTCATTATTTGCACGGCTGTTGCATGATGTGGAAGATATTTGAGGTGAATGTATAATAATTAGTGCATTACTGTATTTGTCACATCTTCCGTACTAATCGGAAACCCTGCATCATAGAAACCATATCAGGGAGCAGTTTTAAAATACCTGTGCGAATAAGAATGGGAGAACTTCCTATAGTAATATATCGCCTTTTACACTTGAACTTTTATCAGGTGTCGTAAATAACCTGAGAAAACCCTCAGAGAACCGCTTTAGTGACTTGTTTGGTAATGTTATAGCGTTAATACTGAGGGATTTCTAATGCACGGACAGGTCACTGGGAGTGAAACGGGTTTTGTAATTATTATGTTATACTGTACAGTGTATTATAATCACTGTATCAGGTGGTGACTGCAAAACAAACAAACAAACAAACAAACAGTGCATTTATTGTAATTACTTTCTTAAATTGCACTTTTCCAGCATTTAGAAAAACGGGTGGCACGGATCTCTGGGGTTGAGGGTGTGAGGGGAAATTATTCATTTTTACTTTGTAATAATTTTGTTCTTGTTCTGTTTCATTCTCATCAGAGGATAACGCCTAAGAAGTCCACGTCATGTCACTGAGATCAGTACAGAATGTGTATCTGCGTACAGAGACACAAACGTTGTGTCTTCTGTTCAAGGTTCATCTAAACATCTTCTAAGATCCTAAAACAAAGCCTGTTTGAACTGCCTCACACCGCTTCTTATCGGTACACAGGAGTGTGTCATGCTCTGCGTTTCATATATATAGTAGTGGTTCAGCACAAGCACTTCAGAGCGCTCTCATTATTCTCTCCTGCTTTATTCTATCCTGTATTAACCATCTTTCTGTAAGAAACCTTTTTACCTTCAGAGGACGGGTCTGCGCGCGTTGTGTAATTTCCATGACAATTTGGCGTGTCATGGCTGGGCTGCGCGGGTCTTTCAGCTTTTCTGGACAACAAGCAAACCGGAGGAAGCTCATGGAGAAGTTTCACCCTGAAGTCTGTGTTTACGTGAAGGCGGTTTGTCCTTTGTTGTGTAGAGCGAAAGACTTCTGAAGCCTTGTCACTGACCGGTGGGAATCATCAACAATTTAGAATTAGAATTTTATAAAGTCATTGTGTATTGCTGTCTCTATGGAAGGGAGTCAATGATTTAGAATTAGAATTTGATGAAGTCATTGTGTATTGCTGTGTAGTGTATTGCTGTCTGTAAGGAAGGGAGACAATAAGAAATGCGTGTATTACATTGAGAGAAGTATTTCTTATAAGAACTTTGCCTCTGCGACAGCAGAGAGATTGGTGTTTCTTAGATCACAGCTTCAAAACTAAGATATATACCAACAGGTGTATATATAGAGAGAGATAATAACGGTAAAAATATTTGCTAACAGAAAGAGTCCGGTTCGAGCAATCAATAAGTAAAGAGAGTACTTATTAAGAAGCGCCAATTATTATCAAGTGGCATGCCCCATTGACTCATTCCATCACATCAGGGATACATGATACATTTGGCAAATTTAACGCACAAGGACATTTTACTGGGATAAAAAAAAAAAATAATAATAATAATAATAATAATAATAATAAAAATAATAATAATAATAATAAAAAGAAATTATTATTTAAAAAAAAGAAGGGAAGGGAAAACTGTAAGTCCATCCAAATTGCTGTATGTGGACTCGCCCTCACAGATAAACTCTTTTACATTCTTAAGGTTTGCTCTATTGAACCTACAGGTTATATCCATTACATTTACATTCATTCATTTATCCAAAGCGACTTACAAATGAGAAAAATACAAGCAAAGCGATATATCGAGCAGAGAACAATACGAGTAGTGCTACTGTACAAGATCTTTAATTGAGTTCCAGAAGAAGCAAAGTGCGCAGAGTCGAGGTGTAAGTGCCAGAGTAATTTTTATTTTATTTTATTTTATTTTATTTTATTTATTTATTTATGGGTTGATTCGGTGTTCATGGAAGAGGTGGGGCTTTAGCTGTTTTTTGACGATGGTGAGAGATTCTGAGGTCCGGATTGAGGTTGGAAGTTCATTCCACCACTGACGAACAGTTAGTTTAAATGTTCTTGAAAGGGACCTTGAGCTACGCTGAGTGGGAACTACTAAGCGTTGGTCATTGATTGAGGGAACGTAAGCCTTCAGGAGAGAGTTGAGGTAGGTGACGCTGTTCCAGACAAGGTCTTGTAGGTGAGCATCAAGGCCTTGAATTTGATACGGGAGGCTACAGGAAGCCAGTGGAGGGAGATGAAGAGGGGTGTGACATTGGTTCTCTTGGGCTGGTTGAAGACGAGGCGCGCTGCTGCATTCTGAATCATCTCAAGGGGTTTGATGGAGCTGCCGGGAGACCCGAGAGTAGTGAGTTGCAGTAGTCTAGTTTTGAGATAACAAGAGCCTGGACTAGTATCTGTGTAGCCTGTTCTGTGAGGTAGGGTCTGATTTTCTTGATGTTGTACAGGATGAACCTACAGGACCGTGCAGTTGTTGAGATGTGGTCTGTAAAGGTCAAGCTGTCATCGAGAATCACCCCGAGGTTCCTGGCCGTCCCGGGTTGGTTTGAGTGTGGTTGAGCCGAGCTGTACAGTGAGGTTGTGGTTGATTGACAGACAGGCTGGGATGACGAGAAGCTCGGATTTTGCCGGGTTGACATTAAGGTGGTGTTCCCTCATCCATTTTTTTTCCACATTTA
Organism: Ictalurus punctatus; assembly: GCF_001660625.3. Classification (NCBI taxonomy): domain Eukaryota; kingdom Metazoa; phylum Chordata; class Actinopteri; order Siluriformes; family Ictaluridae; genus Ictalurus; species Ictalurus punctatus. Next base: position 26,150,018 of record NC_030430.2, read on the forward strand.
AATGTTTTAAATGTATTTATTTAACTCCTTATGTCAGTGGTGCACAACGAACTTGGTGTAATCCTAGTAAACTAAACAGAACATTTTATAAATATACTCTGTAGATATACATTGCTTTTTTGTACTTTATATAGTCTTACATAATGTTCTGTGTTGCACCGTGGTCCTGGAGAAACGGCATTTTGTTCTAATGTATACAAATGATTTCAAATGTGATTATTTGGGTCATATAATGAGAGAAAAAAACAACAATTGAGTGAAGCATCCATCCATTTTCTGGACTGCTTATCCTACACAGGGTCCCAACACATCGCAGGGCACGAACACTACAGACAATTTGGAAACACCAATCAGACTACAACGCATGTCATTGGACTTAGGGAGGAAACTGGAGTACCTGGAGGAAACAGAACAAACAAACTCTGCTCACATAGAGCGGAGGAGGGATGTAAAGCCCCGACTCTGGAGGTACAAGACAAACAGGTAAACCACTAAGCCACCGTGCCCCTCTCAGAGGAAACACGAGAAGCACATGTGAAAAGAAATGCTGTATGAAGTGAGAACAGGAAATGACTTGTGCAGTTGTCGGTATCATTTGACTGTAACTATAGATGGATAAAAGATTGACACGATGTTCTTTAATTCATTTAAAACATCGTTACTGTCAGATTGGTGTTGTATAGGAGGAGTAAAATGCTTGGGGTCATGCTGTTTTTATTTTTTCCATAAAGTCACAAATTACAAACTGAATTTCAACTGAATGCAAATAAACCTATGAATATTTATGTATTAAACTAGCAATGGAAAACATGCATACATTTACCTATATTATTTGAAAAAAAAGAATAAATAAAAAAGAAGGAATTATTTGTATTAGATTTATGTTCACTTTAATACACAGCGAATTACTGTTTATTTATGATTTGAAATCAAACATACTACTATATATATATATATATATATATATATATATATATATATATATATATATATATATATATATATAATTAACCGAATTTTCCAACATTTCAAAACTGCTTGAATCTCGAAAGTTCTTTGCGTTAATCAATGGGCATCCGGACAAGGCCCCGCCCACTTTCTCTTTTACAGTTACACCGTAGCGCTTAGCATTCTGGGAAATGTAGTGTAACACAACACATGGATCGTTAATCTATTCCACTGTTTGACTGCAACAGCGTCATTTACAAGGAATTACATGTCTAGATGTTAAACTCGGTGAACTGACTTCGACATGTTATCTGTTTATTTTATATTGTCTTTTTAAATCCCTTTTTAAGTTACATTTAGAACTACATTTCCCAAACATTTCCGAGACTGCGGAAGAAGTCATGATGTGGCTGTGTATACAACACGGATTAGCCTAGCATGTGGAGTTTAAATGGGCAGGTTTACTTTATTTATCTCTGTCATTGCTTTATTTAAGGATGAAACCAGAAGACAGAGGTGTAGTTTTGTGTATTTTGGTTTTGTTCTCGCTGGTGTGGGATTGTGAATGCCATGACACACTCTCTGAGCTTTCAGAGCGCCCGAGAGAGGAGGAGAAGGCTGGGGAGCAGAAGCAGCTACAAACACAAACATTCACCGGAGGAGGAGAAAACAGCGGACAAAATGAAAACCCAGACCCACAAACCGACCCTCACAGGTAGTTAGCCTGCTAGCTCATTAATCACAACACTTACTCTTCATTACTCCTTCAGTGAAAATGTAAATACAAGCTCAGAATCCCATATAAGTACACTATATAGGGCACTAAAGTCTTCTGCACCCTGTCTCGTGCACTGCACAGTAACACCTCACACAATGACACACTGTCTAGTGTCTCTACATCTTTTTTTTGTGATCAGCCATAACATTAAAACCACCTGACTAACATTGTGTAGGTCCTCCTTCCTCGTGCCTCCGAAACAGCTCAGAATCGTCGAGGCATGGACTCCACAAGACCTCTGAAGGTGCGCTGTGGTATCTGGAACCGAGACGTCGATCCTTTAAGTCCTGTAAGTTGCGAGGTCGGCCCTCCATGGGTTCTTCGGACTTGTTTGTCCAGGACGTCCCACAGACGCTCGATCGGATCGAGATCTGGGGGATTCGGAGGTCGAGTCAACACCTTGAACTCTTTGTCATGTTCCTCAAAGCGTTCCTGAACAGGTGCTGTAGTGTGTCAGGGAGCGTTATCCTGCTGAAAGAGGGAACTGATATTAGGGAATAGCGTTACCAGGAAGGGGTGTACTCAATCTGAAACAGTGTTTAGGTAGGTGGTTTGTGTTAAAGTAACATCCACATGAATGACCCGAGGTTTCCCAGCAGAACATTCCACAGAGCATCACACTACCTCCACCAGCTCGCCTCTTTCCCATAGTGCATCCTGGTGCCTTCTCTTCCCCAGGTAAACGACACACACACACACACACACACACACACACACACACACACACACCTGGCCTCCACATGATGTAAAAGAAAACCTGATTCATAAGACCAGGCCACCTTCTTCCATTGCTCCATGGTTCAGTTCTGATGCCCATTCTAGGAGTTTTCGGTGGTGTACAGGGGGTCAGCATGGGCACTCTGACCGCTACGCAGCTCCATGCACAACAAGCTGCGATGCTCTGTGTGTTCTGACTCCTTTCTATCAGATCCAGCATGAACTTCTTCAGCAGTTTGTGCTACAGTAGCCTTTCTCTGGGATCGGACCAGACCGGTTCACCGGTTCTCCTTCCTTGGAGCACTTTTGATAGGTTCTAACCACTGCACACCGGGAACACTTCAGAAGACCTGCCGCTTTGGAGACTGTCTGACCCAGACATCTAGACATCACAATTTGGCCCTTATCAAAGTCACTCAGATCCTTACGCTTGCCCGTTTTTCCTGCTTTGCACACATCAGATCTGCCGACACTTCACTTGCTAACTAATATATCCCACCCCTTAACAGGTTGTAACGATAGAATCATTATTTACACCACCTGTCAGTGGTTTTAATGCTATGGCTGATCGGTGTATAGATCAACCTTATTTGAATTGAATTGAAAACGAATGAATCGTGAATCGAAACAACTCAGCTAAAATTACTCTTGAAATGAATTGTGGAGACTCGAATCAAGTGAATCAACTCGACTAAAACAGTTTAGAATCGAATTGATGCGACTCGGCTAAAATACTTTTCAGATGGAGTTGTTAACTCGTGAATCGAATCGACTCTGCTCAAATTCATTTGAATAGAATTGAAAACTATTTTGAATTGAAAACGAATGAATCATGAATCGAATCGGCTCCATCACGCACATTTTGGATTAAATTGAAAAGCCATGAATCGAATGGACTCTGCTATAATCACTTTTGAATTCGGTTGTAAACGTAACGAATCGTGATTCGAATCAAATCGGCTAAAAATTTCTTGAATTGCAAATGAATGATTCGTGAATCGAATATCGAATATAGTCTTTTGAATTGAATCGATTGTACGTTCATGTATTTTTGACACTTTCTCTATACACCTGTAGAATAAACGCCACGGAAACACCCGGCAATGAAACGTTCCGCAGCACCACGCCCGCTGCCAAGGCGACGACCTCGACCCCGCCCACGGTCAAGCCCATCCTGCCGGTTCAGACGGGGGTCAAAGCACAGGAGGAGGAACAGTCGAGTGGCATGAGCATCTTCTTCAACCTGCTCGTCATCGGTATGCAAACACACGCTGCATGAGTGCGTATAGCGGGGTAGAGCTGTGTCTCGAATCACACACTCATTTCCTCAGTAGCGTGACTGCGTGTTTTTTCCTTCCCCCATTTGCTCTCAGAGTCTCAGCGTATTAAACAGAGCAGTCAGTGTAAATGAAGATAAACACCACTGAGACGCTTCAGTCTCTCTGCACTAACACCGGGGGACAGATGTGTGAATCACACACCGCCGCTGGCGAATAAACACCACGTGTTAGTGCGAGCAATGTGTACAATAACACTACTCCCCTCTCCTTATTATTATTATTATTATTATTATTATCTTTAGTAGTATATTATTGTATTATGATGTTGTCTTTAAAATCCACTAAACATTTACAGTATTACAAAAAAATAAAACAGAAAGGACAATTATACACTCACCATCCACTATATTAGGAACACCTGTACACCTAATCAGCCAATCATGTGGCAGCAGCACAGTGCTCACAAATTCTCAGGAGATCAGCAGTTTCTGAAGCACTCAGACCAGCCCAAGTAGCACCAACAATCATGCCACGGTTAAAGTCGCACTTTAGAGATCAGACTTTTTCTTCATTCTGATGTTTGATGTGAACGTTAACTGAAGCTCTTGAGCTGTACCTGCATGATTTTATGGATTGTGCTGCTGCGTGATTGGCTGATTAGATAACCGCATGAATGTGCAGGTGTTCCTAATAAAGTGGAGGGTGAGTGTATGAGAGAACCAACCAAACGAAAAACAAATAAATATAACAGTAACAATATAAGTAAATGAAAATAAACAATTACTGATAATGTTGCTAATCACGATTAATATTCAAATTTATCAATAGAATCAATTTATTATTATCATTATTGTTATTAGTTACAGTGTTAATGTATATATTTTTTCTATTGCAGTATACAGAGCGCATAACATATTTTAGAAATATTATATGTTGTATGGCTTAAATTAAGTTAATGTAATATATTGATATCGTTCTACACAGATTTTACGATAGTTTATGTCTGTAGCTGTAATTGCGAAAATTTTTGTGAAAAGTTTGCTCCGTAGCGTTTTAAAAAAAATTACGAAATCACATCATATCAGCTGCTGCGAATCAGCAGTTTGTAATTAGAAATGTTTTTCACAGTTTTGCTCATTAGTTTACACACCCCTTGCAGAACCTGCAAAATGTTATCTGTTAATGTGTGGTGTTGCCTTCTTGAGCATCAGTGAATGTTTGCACCTTTTATAATAGTTGTGTTATGAGCAAGATCATATAGCCACTGTTGGAAAGGACTCAAATATGCAGAAGATGCTGGAAAAGTAAAGAATGTGCAGGACCTGGAGGATTCTTCTGAAGAACGGCGGGCAGTTTAACTGCTCAGGACAAACACGGGACTCATGAAGAACTCTCACAGAACATAAACACAGTCGCGGGTCATCCAGGTAACGACACACAGGGTTAATAATCGACCATGTGGAAACTTTGAACTGGTTCACTTGTGTAAATTCAGTTGTTATCATGTATTATGGATTATATGTAAACATATGTTATGTGAAGATGAGCTTGTTTAAGGCAGGACTAAATAAACAACAACATGCATTTTGCAGATTCTGCAAGGGGAGTGTAAACTTATGAGCACAACTGTATCAAAAGAGTGCAATATCTGAGATCTCATAAACGCGCACACAATTTATCATGATATCTACATTTTATATATATATATATATATATATATATATATATATATATATATATATATATATATATATATATATTATAAACGACACAGTGTTTTATTATCTTTATTCCATCGCTCGGATGCTTCCACTTGCCCATTTTTCCTGCTTCCAACACGTCAGCTTCGTGAGGTGACAGTTCGCTTGCTGCCTGAGAGATCCCGTCGCTCGACAGGTGCCACTGTAACGAGAGAATCTGTTCTTCACGTCACCTGTCAGGGGTTTTATTGTTACGGCTGATCGGTGTATAACGTTTCTGTCGTGTGTTTTTCACAGGAATCTGCATCATATTGGTTCACTTGCTGATCAGGTTTAAGCTGCACTTCCTGCCCGAGAGCGTGGCTGTAGTTTCACTGGGTGAGGCAAATCACAGAGGAGAAGCTTCTCTCCTTTCTTTCTTTCTTTCTGTCTCTTTCTTTCTTTTTGGCTCGTACACAATTTATCAACACACAGAGCAGCACTCGTTGTTTGTTAGAGGTTTATTTAGCAGATATAACGTAGGATTCCGTGTTCTCAGTATTGCAGAAGTCAATTTTGCAATAACCGGTGAACACATGGCGCGGATGTAATTCTGAGGTCGCGCAAGCAGTGTAACGCTGACCACTAACTGACCGTCTGACCACATAAAGGAATTTTGAGTGTTTTTATTATTATTATTCCTAGGTCAGAAGCTGTGGATTAATTTTCCACAGGTTTATATTAATGCGCTCGTTCTAATACGTTAGAGTTTCTATAGTAACCGTCTTAGTAACTTCAATAGAGAGAAAAAGACTGCTATAACGTAACGCCTGGTTAACGCACGTTCCTCAACATTAAATGTAACTATAAATGGATAAAAAGTATCACGTTGTTGTTGTTTGATACATCGCTGTGGTATAAGAGGAATAAAGCACTTATTACAGGAAAATAATCAACTTCCTGTTCAATAATCACAGCAGCTGATCATCACTGATTATTTTACTATAACAGAATGACACACGGGTGAACGCGACACTCCAGCAGTGTGAAACTCTGTCAAAGGCCACGCTGAGAAACGTTTACACACACGCGCTTTCACAACCGCGATCTGAAACCAGTCCGACTCGTTTAGTCCAGTCTTACGCCATAATATTTACTGGATTCCTGTTAGAGACAGAGCATTATGTTCCAGCTAGTTTGTGGTGTGTAGAGGAAATGCACACACGCACGCGCGGAGCCTCGCCCATTAACAATACACAGTAAGTTCCTGTGCGAGCGCTCGCTCTGAACCCGTCATCCTGTTTCTCTCGCTCGTATTTTAGCGTGATCCTCTTCATCAGTGCATCCTTTAATTATTTTATTAATTATACAAATCGATTCCGATATACAGTCCCCTCCAAAATTATTGGAACGGCAAGCCTAATTCATTAGCGTGTGCGCTACAGCAAAGACATCTGGGTTTGAGATCAGAAGGAGACGAGAGAGAGCGAGTGATGGACGTGTCCAGTCTAAACCCTTCCACTTTCCCCCTGATGAAGTCCTGTGTCGAGGTGGAAGTGTGTTTTTGGGTCGTTGTCTCGCTGCGTGATGAAGTTCCTCCTGATTCATTCGGATGCGTTTCTCTGTAAATTATCAGACAGGATGTTCCTGTAAACTTCTGAATTCATTCTGCTGCTCCACCATGAGTTCATCAATAAAGATCAGTGAGAATGTTCCAGAAGCAGCCGTGCGAGCCCAAGCCATGACACTTCCTCCACCATGTTCCACAGATCAGCTCGTATGTTCTGGATCGTGAGCAGATCCGTTCTTTCTCCACACTTTGGTCTTTCCATCACTTTGGTAGAGGTTCATCTCGGTTCCAGAACGTTTGTGGATCATCTCTGTATTCTCTGTGAATTCCAGTCTGGGTTTCTGATTCTCACTGCTGATGAGCGGTTTCCATCTTGTGGTGTGCCCTCTATATTTCTGCTCTCGAAGTCTTCTCTGAGCAGTGGATTGAGACCTTCACCCTGTCCTGTGGAGGTTGTTGATGTCACTGATGGTTGTTTTTGGGTTCGTCATCAGTTGTTGTTTTCCTTGGCCGACCCGTTCCATGTCTGGTTGTCAGTACACCAGGGGTTTCTTTCTTTTTCAAGACAATTCAAAGATTGTTGTATTGGCTCTGCCCAATGTTTGTGCACTGCCGCTGATTGATTTTCCCTCTTTTCTCAGCTTCAAAATGGCCTGCTTTTCTCCCACAGACAGCTCTCTGATCTTCATGTTGGCTTATCCTTTTTAACAACAAACGCAGTGTTCACAGGTGAAACTGAAGCCTAAAACCAAGAGTAAAACCAATTATAAATTCAGAGCGACTTATTGTTTAAACACTCAATCTAGCAAGAACCACCTGCCAGTCACATGTTCCAATATTTTTGCTCACCTACAAATTGGGTGGTCTGAGACGCTGTTCTATGGTACTGCATGTCACCTTTATTTGTCATCTTTTCTCGTTGCTCTGTGACGCAGTATAAGCAGCAGAGTAACACACTCAGAGGAAACGCCCTCTTCCACATACAGGACCTCACCGATGCCTGTCTCTCTCGCCCTCTCTCTGTCTCTCTCTCTCGCCCTCTCTCTGTCTCTGTCTCTCTCTCGCCCTCTCTCTGTCTCTGTCTCTCTCACCCTCTCTCTGTCTCTCTCTCTCACCCTCTCTCTGTCTCTGTCTCTCTCTCGCCCTCTCTCTGTCTCTCTCTCTCGCCCTCTCTCTGTCTCTGTCTCTCTCTCGCCCTCTCTCTGTCTCTCTCTCTCGCCCTCTCTCTGTCTCTCTCTCTCGCCCTCTCTCTGTCTCTCTCTCTCGCCCTCTCTCTGTCTCTCTCTCTCGCCCTCTCTCTGTCTCTCTCTCTCTCGCCCTCTCTCTGTCTCTCTCTCTCTCGCCCTCTCTCTGTCTCTCTCTCTCGCCCTCTCTCTGTCTCTCTCGCCCTCTCTCTGTCTCTCTCTCTCGCCCTCTCTCTGTCTCTCTCTCTCGCCCTCTCTCTGTCTCTCTCTCGCCCTCTCTCTGTCTCTCTCTCTCTCGCCCTCTCTCTGTCTCTCTCTCGCCCTCTCTCTGTCTCTCTCGCCCTCTCTCTGTCTCTCTCTCGCCCTCTCTCTGTCTCTCTCTCGCCCTCTCTCTGTCTCTCTCGCCCTCTCTCTGTCTCTCTCGCCCTCTCTCTGTCTCTCTCTCGCCCTCTCTCTGTCTCTCTCTCGCCCTCTCTCTGTCTCTCTCGCCCTCTCTCTGTCTCTCTCTCGCCCTCTCTCTGTCTCTCTCGCCCTCTCTCTGTCTCTCTCTCCCGCCCTCTCTCTGTCTCTCTCTCTCTCGCCCTCTCTCTGTCTCTCTCTCTCTCGCCCTCTCTCTGTCTCTCTCTCTCGCCCTCTCTCTGTCTCTCTCTCTCGCCCTCTCTCTGTCTCTCTCTCTCGCCCTCTCTCTGTCTCTCTCTCTCTCGCCCTCTCTCTGTCTCTCTCTCTCTCGCCCTCTCTCTGTCTCTCTCTCTCGCCCTCTCTCTGTCTCTCTCTCTCTCGCCCTCTCTCTGTCTCTCTCTCTCTCGCCCTCTCTCTGTCTCTCTCTCGCCCTCTCTCTGTCTCTCTCGCCCTCTCTCTGTCTCTCTCTCGCCCTCTCTCTGTCTCTCTCTCTCTCGCCCTCTCTCTGTCTCTCTCTCTCTCGCCCTCTCTCTGTCTCTCTCTCTCGCCCTCTCTCTGTCTCTCTCGCCCTCTCTCTGTCTCTCTCTCTCGCCCTCTCTCTCTCTCTCGCCCTCTCTCTCTCTCGCCCTCTCTCTGTCTCTCTCTCTCTGGCCCTCTCTCTGTCTCTCTCTCTCTCTCGCCCTCTCTCTGTCTCTCTCTCTCTCTCGCCCTCTCTCTGTCTCTCTCTCTCTCGCCCTCTCTCTGTCTCTCTCACCCTCTCTCTGTCTCTCTCTCTCTTGCCCTCTCTCTGTCTCTCTCTCTCTCGCCCTCTCTGTCTCTCTTGCCCTCTCTCTGTCTGTCTCCTCTGTCTGTTTCTCTTATTTTTTTCTGTCTCTTGGTCTTAATTTTTTTTTTTTTTACTATTTTCTCTTCTGTCTTTTAGAATAATAATGAAATCATTAAAATGATCAAATAACTTCTCTCTCTCTCTCTCTCTCTCTCTCTCTCTTAGTCTCTTTCATTTCAGTGCAGCACTGCTTTATTGACAGGAATGCTATAAACTACACGGTTGCCAAAGAAAATAACGCAGGAAGATTAAACTAAAAGTTACAGAACGTATACACACACACTCCCCGAGCACTTTATCCGGAACACAATGCTAATACTGGGAACACTCGGGCCTCCCTCTGCTCTTAACATCGCCTCGGATCTTTGTGGCATGGATTCCATTGAAACATTCCTTTGAGATTGCGGCCCATGCCGACATTGTATCAGGAAATTCCTGCAGATTTTTCAGGTGCGCCTTCATGCTGCGAATTTCCTGTTCTACCACATCCCAAAGGTGATCTAGTGGATTCAGATCAAGTGACTGGGAAGGCGTCTGAAGAACACTCAACTGACTGTCATGTTCATGAAACCGGTCTGAGATGACTTTTGCTTTGGGTCATGGTGCAGTATCATGCTGGAAGTAGCCATTAGATGATGGTTCAGTTGTGGCCATGAAGGGATGCACACGGTCACCAACAGTACTCGGATAGGGTGTGGCTTCCAAGCCTTGTTTGATCGGTGTTAACCGGCCCAAAGCATGCCGAGAAAGCATTCCCCACACCATTACACTACCTCCACCAGCCTGGACTGTTGACCCAAGGCAGCTTGGGTCCATGGGTTCATGCTGTTGGTGATTGATCAGAACAGGCGACGTTTTTCCAGTGTTGCTGAACCTGTGCCCAGTGCAGCCTCAGCGTTCTGTTCCTGACTGACAGAAGGGGAACCCGACGTGGTCGTCTGCTGTTGTAGCTCGTCCGCCTCAGCGTCTGACGTGTTGTGCATTCAGAGATGCTTTTCTGCTCACCACGGCTGTACACAGTGGTTATCTGGGTTACTGTAGCCGTCCTGTCAGCTCGAACCAGTCTGGCCATTTTCCTCTGATCTCTCTCCTTGACAAGGCGTTCCCGTCCTCAGAACCGTCGCTCACTCGACGTTTTTTGTTTTTCGCACCATTCTGTGTGAACTCTAGAGTGTTGTGAGTGAAATTCTCAGGAGATCAGCACTTTCTGAAACACTCATTCTAGCCCATCTGGTACCATGCCACGGTTAAAGTCACACTATCCAGATCACACTGTCTTTTTCTTATAATAATAATAATAATAATAATCAATAATTATTTTGGAACTTTTTTTATTGTATTGTGTTATTGTTTAAACGAGATCTGTGTGTGCTGTTTTGCAGGAATCCTGATGGGAGCCGTTATAAAAATCATCGAGACTCAGGAGCTGGCCAACTGGAAGGTATTACCCATCGTGTGTGTGTGTGTGTGTGTGTTAGTGTGTGTGTGTGAGAGATCATCACGGTGTGCGTTAGACACTTCACATGACTTTCCACTTTTGCGACAGGAGTGTTGCAGTGATTTTTTGTAACAGAGATTAGACACCGTGTTCGAGACCATAGATTAGACACCCTGTTAGAGGGCAGAGATTAGACACAGTGGTCGAGACCGGAGATTATAAACTGCAACAGAGTCTTAAGCATGGCTTCGCCTGCCATCTTTCCTTCACCGTAATGATTAACACGTCAAGAAGTCATTAACAAATCACTAAAACATGACGCGAGATGTTTACCGTCTTCGGTGTGTGTTCAGGAAGATGTGGATAAATTCATAGCGTCTGTAGCGAGAATACCGCGACAGGAAAGCGATGATGAATCGGATCCCTCGAAACAGAAGCTGCTTAAAAACATTTCGTGGTGTTACAGAAGGAGGAAAACTCCTCTGAAAGACGACACGAGTGATGACATCACGTCCTGTGTCCTAATCTGTTGTTCTCCCTTCAGCGGAGAGGTTACACATGAGTAGGAGCAGGGACGGATGTAAAAGGGCAGTCATAGAAATCTCAAAACAAACAAACACAACAGAAAATTATTTTTAGAAGAAATTCCCAGCGGTAAGAGTGTGGAGGTGGAGGTGGCGCTGGCGTACAGTCAGTGCAGGGCGGAGATAATGGTGTTAAAGGTTGGAGCAGAAACTAGAGCAGGGTGGGGTTTGTTGGAGAGGAAAGGAGACTGCTAGGCACTGGGTGTATTAGTACAGGCAGGAATAAGGACCGAGATCCTCTTTGTAAAAATTAATCCCCAGTAATGATCGCTTTTACAACGTGAGGAATGCTTTACAGACGGTTACAACAGTAAAGTTTTCAGTGGTGATGGGAGGAGCCAAAACTGTTATCGAGTTCATGTTCAACAGGAACGGAGAGGAACCTCACCCACAGTCTGCGAGGTGGTGTGACGGACGTGAGAAGAATCGGGCCGTGAACCACGTGGGTTACAACATCTGAGTCCAGGATTAGAGACTAGGCAGATTTCTTACAGCAAATATTTATTCATTTTTTAGATAATTGATTTTACAGAATCAAAGGAGCATGTAGTGCATTCTGGGAGGAGTGGAAACAAAGTAGAGGGGGTTTTAATAGCGTGGCGGGGTGTGGGGGTTGGGGGTTAACACAGAAAGTGTTCACTGGAATTACTCGAGAACTTGAGACAGGAAACCAGAGCACTGTGGGCGGACAGAGTAGACACGTCTACTCCCAAGATAAATAAAATGTCAGAAGCAGATGCTTTTCCTGCATTCGAGTTGCCAGGAAGCAGGAAGTCAGAGCTTTGAATTAGAGGGTGTGTACAGTAATGCTGGTACAGTAGGGCAGGTGCAGTAGGGCGTGTACAGTAGGGCGGGTGCGGTAATGCAGGTACAGTGGGGCGTGTACAGTAGGGCGGGTGCGGTAATGCAGGTACAGTGGAGCGTGTACAGTGGGGCGTGTACAGTGGGGCGTGTACAGTGGGGCGTGTACAGTAGGGCGTGTACAGTAGGGCGTGTACAGTGGGGCGTGTACAGTGGGGCGTGTACAGTAGGGCGGGTGCGGTAATGCAGGTACAGTGGGGCGTGTACAGTGGGGCGTGTACAGTAGGGCGGGTGCAGTAATGCAAGTACAGTGGGGCGTGTACAGTGGGGCGTGTACAGTAGGGTGTGTACAGTGGGGCGTGTACAGTGGTGCGTATACAGTGGGGCGTGTACAGTAGGGCGGGTGCGGTAATGCAGGTACAGTGGGGCGTGTACAGTGGGGCGTGTACAGTAGGGCAGGTACAGTGGGGCGTGTACAGTAGGGCGGGTGCGGTAATGCAGGTAC
>NC_030430.2:26170226-26175226 GCF_001660625.3 Ictalurus punctatus
CACGCGTCGGTCGGTTGAGGAGAGCTCAGTCAGGAAGTGACGGTGTACGTTAGTTTGAACGAGAGCAGGGGACGATGGAAGCGTCTCTGATGCGTCACTCTGTCTTCAGGGAAACTTCTTCCAAAACATCGGCTCCATCACCTTATTCGCCGTCATCGGGACGGCCATCTCCGCCTTCATCGTCGGGGGAGGGATCTACTTCCTGGGACAGGTACGCCTTTCTGCTTCTATCTCAGTATTCACGCTGTTATTCATCATGTTCTGTTTGTTTATTTCATCATGTTTACTCCTTCCTTTCTTTCACTCATTTTTCTTTTTTCCCTGCATTTTTCTCTTTCTTTCCTTTTTCACTCGTTTTTCTTTCTGTCTTTCTTTCCACTTGCTTTACTTTTTATTTTTTCTCTTTCTTTCTTTCACTCTTTACTTTTTCCACTCATTTCTTTTATTTCGGTCTGTTTTCTTTCACTGTTTTCTTTCTTTCTCTCATCTTTTTTCCTGCAATTTTTCTCTTTATATCTATCTTTCATGCTCTTTTCTTTCTTTTCTTTTCTCTCGACCTTTCTTTCTTTCTTTCTTTCTTTCTTTCTGTCTCTCGACCGTTCTTCCTTCTCCCCTTTCTTTCTTACTTACGTTCCTTCCCAGCATCATTATTTAGGCTGTAAATGTTCCAGATGTTTTGTTCTCCCTGAGCAACGTTACACACACACACACACACACACACACACACACACACACACACTTATATAACCTGTAAAACACACAACACAACCCCCGATACAATCCCAGCACTCAGTAATATGTGAGTGTTATAAACATTCTATAACTAAACACCATGTTTAGACATTTTATTTTAGGAATAAACTGGTTGTGTGTGTTTTTTTTTTTTTTTTAATCTCTTAAAATCTCAGTATTTTCTGACCTAACTGTCGATCAGCTGCAGCTGTGGCGGTGAGCAGGGAGTGAGGTGTGTGTGTGTGTGTGGGTGTGTGTAAAAGCACAGTGGCAGTAAACTGTTGTATTGAGGGTAATGAAACTCCAGACAATAGTGACTCAGCGGAGGTCCTTTTCCATTGAGTGATGGCGTAGTGGGGTGCCAATACATACGCACAGCAACAGTTGGTTTACAGTTAGTAATTTTATACCTGGATACGCGGTGTACAGACGTGATGCCAGCTCTGTGTATTGTAGTCTAACGTGTGTGTGTGTGTGTGTGTGTGTAAAAGGTTCCCATGAGAGTAAAGTTTCTGCTCGTGATAAACAAATAAATAAATAAATGCCTAATGGCTTCAGAGCGTTCCAGATGGTCTTAAAGCCGCATCCCGCCGTAAATTATTCATCCCGTAATACGGGATTCTTTTCCAGCGGAGGTCGGATTAAGGGAATCGATCGGGAATTCCCAGCGGCTCGCTCGCTTTTAACTGCACTCAGACACACCGCTTTCTCCGGAAAACTCCAAACAGATCGATACGTCACGGTTTATCATCTCCCACCATTTTACTAAACATCACTTACACACTTCTTTATTCTCGCCTTCACCGTCCTCAACATATGAAAACAGCTTATAAATCAACTGAATAAGGAATAAATCCCTCCCTGCTGTGCAGCTGGAGGAAAATAATCAGCTGCAGAGTGGTGTGATGAGGCGGAGTCCCGTAACGACACGTCCCACCAGGGGTTTATTCCTCTTACACCGCAGCAGCTCACCAAAGATTACCGTTTCTTATATTCATTAAAGAATCTACTTCTTATCCGTTCATAGTCACATGTTGTGGAACATCCCTGAAACAAGATTATAAATAAATAAATAAATAAATAAATAAAAAGCTAAACTCTCATCTGACTAGGTTTTATTGTCCCGCCTCACTTCTACCGGCACGTTACTTTTATTTAACTTTTAAATGTTTTATACTATTATAATGTATATTTTCCCCTCACAGCTACTGTTTGTTGCATGTCTGTTATTTGTGTATGATACTGTTTTATTTTTGACAGCGTATTGTTATTCATTTATTTATTAATCGCAGTTTGAACTACGTTTTCATGTAAACGTATGCAAGGTCGGAAAAAGAAAGAAGGAAAAATCCTGTCAGGAATAGATTATAAAAACATTATAATATACGAATAATTGGCAACTGTGTGTGTGTGTGTGTGTGTGTGTGTGTGTGTGTGTGTGTGTGTGTGTGTTTATATATGTAAAAAAAATGTCTTTTTCACACAGGCGGACGTTATTTACCAGATGACCATGACAGACAGGTGAGTGATTTATAATTTACTGTAAATGATGGCGGTATGGGAGCCCTCAGATCAGCCCATGTATAGACTCGGACACGCCCAGTGATCCGACGCACCCCATACGCCCATAATTAGACTTAAAGAAACACCCACTCAGAGCCACTGTTATTTCCATACGTGGGCTCAGACACACCCACATTCTCTATTGCTCACAAAGACACGCCCACTCAGACCCACACTCATCTCCATATACTATGAACTCAAAGACACGCCCTCTGTTTGTCTTAAACATTCCCAAACTCAGAGCTGCACTTATTTCCATATGTATACTCAGACAGTCTTACAGAGTCATACGGACACACCTACAATTCCTCTCCATCAGGCATAAAGACACCCAGAGCCACTTATTTCCAAACAGGGACTGGAATTAAAGACACGCCCACTCGGAGACCCTCTCGTGTATCATAAAACGCCATCATTTTCATTCTGTTTGTTGCGGTGATGTATTCCCTTTTTAAATGCTTCTCTCGCTCTCTCTCTCTCTGCAGTTTTGCGTTTGGTTCTCTGATCTCGGCGGTGGATCCCGTAGCCACCATCGCCATCTTCAACGCGCTGAATGTGGATCCCGTCCTGAACATGCTGGTGTTCGGCGAGAGCATTCTCAACGACGCCGTGTCCATCGTGCTCACCAAGTACGTGACCGTCCGAAAGTCTGGAACGTTCCGGCTTTCTCACGACAGCCGGGGCTTCTCGTATATTAGCAGGATGTCCATCGAAAAAGTGGGCGGGGCAGTAAACAGGAAGCAGCCTTCACTCCCAAAAGGATTTTTTTTTTTGGCCTTATGAGGAAAAAGATAAAATCACATCATCTAATAGAAAAGCATTTTAACTGAAAAGAAGCAGGATCTGAGTAAATGATGTGAGTAAGCTGTACGTCATTCGGAGCGGAGCACTGCGTTTTCAGCGGTCTCCGTTCAGAGACGGTATTAAGGATGTGGATTTGGAGCGCAGCCGATCCTGGTACCAGACTTTATAAATATAATGAATATAATCCGATCTCTTTCCCCGTAGCTAGCAGTGAAGGGATTTACATCTCACCTGCACGTGGCTCAAGTTATTACAGTAACAGCTCCATAGATTAAAGCCAAAAGTTTATACACCCTTAATGCAGTGTCATTTCAGAAGCAACTAAAGCGGGTAAACTGTGTACGTTAACAGTGGGGAGAAATCTGTAAGATTCCAGTCGAACAGTCTTTAAGTATGTCCACTTTTTTTCCCCCTGGAGAGGTTATTAGAGAGGAACTTGTTCATGTGAAAAGAATTTCTAATAGATTAACATTTTCCTTTGTTCACCAAGAACCCTCTAGGGGACACAAACTTTTACACTTAACTACAGATAAATATTTAAGAATGTTAATTAAAGCACTGAAATGGTTATTTTATGCGTTTGAGTCGCATTGTCACTGAAAAGTGAAACATTCCTTTAATTCACCCAGAAACAATTGAGGACGCAAACTTTTGCACTCAGTATATAGTGAGCTGGATTTACTTACATGTGTAAATTTACTTTTCTTACTTTACTTTTTACTACTGTACTTAAACATACTTACACAACTTCTTTCTTTTATTTACTTATTCGCTTACTAATTTCATATACTTTTCTTATTTACTTTATTCACGTACATTACTTTACTAACTTTACATTCTTTATTTATTTACTTGGCTTGACTTACTTATTTTTATTTACTTGACCTTTTTTGATCAGTTATCTTACTGACTTTACTACCTTTACATTCTTTATTTATTTACTTGCTCATCTTGATTTTCTTACTTGCAGTGTTTACTTTTCTTACTTTACGTATTTCATTTAGTTACTTAACCTTTACTGAATTTCCGTCCTTTATTTACTTACTCAGCTTAATGTTCTTAGGGTTAGGGTAACCCTAACCCTAACCCTAGGGTACTTATTCATTTACTCAACTTGAATTTCTTATTTATTGTATTTACTTTATTTATACTTTGCTTACTGTATTTATTTACATAACTTTACATGAATTAGTTATCTGCCTCGCTTAATTGACTAAATTTACTTTCTCACTGGATTTTCTTTATGTACTTTACTTACTTACTTTACATTCTTTATTTATTTACTTTCTCATCTTATTTACTTTTCTTACTTTGTATTTTTAGTTACTTCACCTTACTTTTACTAAATTTACATCCTTTATTTACATACTCAACTTCATTTTCTTGCTCTATTTACTTAACTTGAATTTCTTATTTTGTATTTACGTACAGTATTTATTTGCATAACTTTACATTCATTGGTTATCTACCTCACTTTACTAAATTTCCTTTCTTACTTGATTTTCTTTACGTACTTTCTTTATTTACTGACTCGACTTGATTTTCTTGCATATTTTACTTACTTCCTTAACTTTACTTTCTTACTTTATTTAATTACATTGTTGACTTTAATAGCCCATAAAAATGTCCAGAAATGTTCCCTTCCTCCAACTTTGGGCCTGTTTATTTTATATAAACTTAGCAGGTGATGCTGTGATTGAGAAGCGGTATTATATCTGAAATAACAGTAAATAATATATCATTAACAGTAAATAATAAGTGATTGTGTAAAACACTGGCAGTAAGAGACGTGAGATTATATCGGGGCTGAGATCATCAGTAATTCAATTCAGTTTTATTTGTATAGCGCTTTTTACAGTAGACATTGTCTCAAAGCAGCTTTACAGAAATATCAACACGGT
>NC_030430.2:26180226-26187726 GCF_001660625.3 Ictalurus punctatus
TGCAGGAGAGTATAAGAATAATTAGTTATTAATTATGGACGTGTTTTGTTGCCTGAATATAAGGTGAGACGGAGCTACCAAATAAAATACATTTAAAAGTAGGATTTTGTGATGGAATAAAAATGATAATTACAGTAATTCAGCTTTTTGTTGCTATATTAATAACGTTGAATGTATTTTTGATTATATGATCACATGCTTCTGTCTTTAATCGACGTGAACCTTCTTGTTTTTTTTTTTTTAATTTTTTTTTAATTTGAAAAGACTTTTCTTATTAAACACTCTATCATGGGGTTATGAAGAAAGAGAAACTGCATCCCACCCTCAGCAGGTTTAAATCATTAAAAAAAATAAATGTTTAATTAAAAAATGTGTTTAAAAAAAAAAAAACCACACCCAAAACAACAAATTTATAATAGTTTAGATTTTTTTTTATTGTTATAAAATATATATATATATATATATATATATATAAAATTACATTCATTCTCTGTGCTTTCTTTCATATACATACTGGGTTTTTTTTACGGTTAAATGTGTTAGATGATGAAAGTAAAGCTGAAGTCATACTTTATATATATATATATATATATATATATATATATATATATATATATATATATATATATATGTGTGTGTATATGTGTGTGTGTGTGTGTATGTATATATATATATATATATATATATATATATATATATATATATATATATATATATACACATATATGTATATGTATATATATATATACATATACATATATATGTATATGTGTGTATATATATATATATATATATATATATATATATATATAATATGTATATATATATGTATATATATATATATATATATATATACATATACATATATATGTATATGTGTATATATATATATATATATATATATATATATATATATATATATAATATGTATATATATATGTATATATATATATACACACACATATATACATATATACATATATATATATATATATATATATATATATGTATATATGTGTGTGTGTGTGTGTGTATATTTTGGGGATTCTTATAATTAAACTAAAAGTTAATAGGATTAAAAAGTAAATCAATAAAAGGAATTTATGAGGAGAAACAGAATCTTGCCGTACCGTCTGTAACCGTACTTTTGCTCGTGTTTGCTCTGTAGGTTTTGGTTCTTCTTGGTCGAGCTGTAAACATCTTCCCCTTGTCCTTCTTACTCAACTTCTTCCGCGACCACAAGATCACCCCTAAAATGATGTTCATCATGTGGTTCAGTGGTGAGAAACATCTCTACAATCCATTTTTAAAATCCCTTCTTTCTTCGTCTCCGCGTCTCTCACTCTCTCGGCCTGTTCCTCCAGGCCTGCGGGGGGCGATCCCGTACGCCCTGAGCCTCCACCTCGGCCTCGAGCCCATCGAGAAGCGGCAGCTCATCGGCACCACCACCATCGTCATCGTGCTCTTCACCATCTTGCTAATGGGGGGCGGGACCATGCCCCTCATCCGCATCATGGACATCGAGGACAGCCAATCACGGCGCAGGAACAGGAAGTACATCAACCTGAGCAAGACGGAGAAGATGGTGAGCGGGTTTCAGCATTGTGTGTTATCTACGTGTGTCGGCTGTATTTTGCGTTGCGTTGAATTAAACGCATTGCGAAGTCGTCGTCGTCTTAATGGAGGTGCAAGCAGGCACAAACCTGGAGAAGAGGAATAGTTTTTTATCGAAGCTCCATTCATGTGCCTTAAGAATTCTCCCATAAGTCTGAACGCTGCATTCCATACAGTAAATATATATAATGCTGATACTGTTATATACTGATAATATAAAAAGTACAATAATTATCCTTCATTATATATCTTGATTATATAAAGACGATGATAGTGATTAAACGATTGCTGAGATGACGGAGTGCGGTAGTGAGGCAGAGATTATATTCTGGAAAGCATTCCAGTTCCTACATGTGCCGGTGTTTGGAGGTAGGCTGTGTAAGAGTAAGAAGTGGACGGATTCTGGATGTCTGTAAGATAGCTTCAGCAGCAACGACTGTGAGGGAGAGCAGAAGAAGAATGATGGGCGTGGCCATTTGGACGATCGTGGAAGACCATGGTCCTTCCCAAGATAACGGCCGTGAGCCCAATCACCCGCTCTCAAAGAAAGCACCGTAGGGGTTAGGGGTTCGAGTCCCGCCTCCGCCTCCTTCATGTACTCTGGTTTCCTCTTCCAGTCCGAAGACATGCGTCATAGGCTGATCGGCATTTCCAAATTGTCCGGCATGTGTGCGATTGTGCCCTGCGATGGCTTGGCACCCCGTCCCTGACGTGCCGCGAGTTCCCTGGGATAGGCTCCGAGCTCCCCGCCGACCCTGTGTAAGATACGCCGTATGGAAAATGGATGGATTTAGAACACGCATGCGTTTGCCACTCAGGCAGAGGGTACTAGTACTTCACCTATTGGACTTGTTGTCTTATTGCTCATTCTTTTCCACTGGTTCTTCGACCAGTCTCACATCTGGCACGAACCCACCTTGGTTTTCCGTTCACCTTCTCTGCTGCATCCAGGCTTCCTAAATAACACGAGGCTGGTCTGTTCATCTCTCCATGCTCTTGCGTCCAGAAAGCAGTCATGTACCCATCACGCTTATGAATCATGGTGTCTGGGATTCCAAAAGATGGTCTTAGGCCTCAGAAACCATTAATCTGTTCTCTAAGTAACTTATGAGGACTGATGACATCTCTGGCGCTTCTCTGAGAGAAGGTGGACTGCCATGTGATAACACTGTGGGACTGTTGTGACGACCCCGAGGCAATCTGGTAGAGGTGTACTGCTCTCCGTTCTCTATGAATGATGACCACTTCCTCAGCCAGTGCCACAGACCAGAAGCCATTCGCCATGTCGATCACAGCAAACCGCTGATGTTCCGGCTTGAGGACGTTCAACAACATGTCCACTACCGATGGTGGTCGCTCGTCAGTGTGCTGATTTACCTGCAATCTGTAATCTTCCGTGAGTCTCCATTCACTTCATGCTTTTTTCACTGGAATCATGGACCTGCCGGACCTGCTGTGTGCCTTTACCAAGATAGCCGCTCTCTCCCAGTCGCTGAACGAAGGGAAGACTTCGATTCAGTTTTATTCGTGTAGCGCGTTTAACAACGGACATCGTCTCAGAGCAGCTTTACAGAAACATAAACACAGGATGGAGATTTTAAGCGTGTGAGTTTATCCCTATTGATCGAGACGGTGGTGACGGTGGTGAGGGAGAACTCCCTGAGACGATACGAGGATGAACACTTGAGAGGAACCGGACTCAGAAGGGACACGAGTTTCTACATCTGCGATATTTCTGAGACACCTCGTCTTCAGACTTCATCAACTCCGCTCTGACTCGGAGAGCTTTGACTTCTTGGGGCTTCCTTCAGAGGCGTATCTCACTACACATTTACATATCTACCCCAACGTACGTCTTCTGCAGTGTGCATGCAGTAGAACATCCAAACTTTCCTTGAATTGACTTCACTTCACAGGTTGAGTTCAGTATGGCCCGAGGCATTAAATGTTCTACAGAAGGAACCAGGAGGATTGGTGACTTGCCTCCATAATGCCTCTTTTTTTTCTCACTACACCACTTTTTACATTTTTTTTTCTTCTTAATAAAAATGAAAGCAGGCACAAACTTGGAGAAGAGGAATGTTTTTATCTTGCTGAAGCTCCATTCATGTGATGTGTCAAGGTTAATTCCTCACCTGCTCACATACCAAGGATGTCTAGGTCTCTGACCCGAGGTCCACGCAGAGGTAACGCGGTCCCTTCGACCCTAGCGGACACATTCCTGTGCACATGTCCCAGTGAGGGCGTTTCCACTGACACTCTGCTCCGTAGAACGGTCTAAAAAGGCTTCAGTACGTGTGAGGGCTACAGTAATATCAGAAGATGAGGAAAAAACACCAGTTATTGTTTGTAAACGCACGTCCTCTGTTTTCCTATCTGTATTTGTGTTTGACTTTTATTATTTTAAAAAACATTGAAATCCCCTTTCGCTCATTTTTGTAGTTATATTTTACTCTTGTGAATTCTATTACAACATGAAACATGCTCTGTAAATAAATCAGATGTTAAAGTTTACTTTTTTGTACTGCAGGTTTCAGTCTCATGGCTACATCCTTTGCAAAAAGATTCCTTACTCATCCTCTCTCTCGCTCTCTCTCTCTCCCTCCCTCTTTCTCTTTCTCTCTGTCTCTGTCTCTCCCTTTTTCTCCATCTCTCTCAATCTCTCCCTCCCTATTTCTCCCTCCCTCTCGCTCCCCCTCTCTCTCTCTCCCTATTTCTCCCTCCCTCTCTCCCTCTCTCTCTCTCTCCCTCCCTCTTTCTCTTTCTCTCTGTCTCCCCCTCTCTCTCTCTCTCTCCCTTTTTCTCCATCTCTCTCAATCTCTCCCTCCCTATTTCTCCCTCCCTCTCTCTCCCCCTCCCTCTCTCTCTCTCCCTATTTCTCCCTCCCTCTCTCCCCCTCTATCTCTCTCTCCCTCTCTCTCCCTTTCTCTCTCTCCCTCTCTTGCTCTCTCTTTCCCCCTCTCTCCACCTCTCTCTCTTTCTCTTTCTCTCTTTGTCCCCCCCCCCCCTCTCTCTCAGGGTAACACAATAGAGTCAGAGCATCTCTCGGAGCTGACGGAGGAGGAATACGAGGCACAGATCGTGCAGCGGCAGGACCTGAAGGGCTTCCTGTGGCTAGATGCTAAATACCTCAATCCCTTCTTTACTCGCAGACTCACACAGGAGGTGACGCAACCCCAAATGAACTATTTAATCACCTAGGACAGCAAACAAATATAAACAAGTAGAACTTTACACCAGCGGCGTGGACGGGAACGGCTCTGCCCCCAAATCTATACATTTATCTGCCTGAAATATCCTTCAGAGGGAAACTAACCAATTTCACCTCAATCCTAAACTGTGTTTCATTTCTGTGTGTGTGTGTGTGTGTGTGTGTGTGTGTGTGTTTGTGTGTGTGTGTCAGGATCTGCTGCACGGGCGAATCCAGATGAAAACTCTGACCAATAAATGGTACGAGGAGGTGCGACAGGGTCCGTCCGGTTCTGAGGACGAGGACGACGAAACTGAACTGCTCTGAAACTCTCTCTCTCACTCACACACACTCACTCTCACACACACTCACTCACACACACACACACACACACACACACACACACACATCTATTACTTCTGCTGAATGTGGTACACGGGCTGTACCACTGTACCAAGTCACTGGAACGTGCCAAAACCCCACAGAAATGGGGGAGTCATCTCGGTTCGGGATGGAGGCGTGCTTTCGGATCAGCACTGGAGAGAAAGTAAAACGCTTTTTCCTATTAAAAAAAAAAGGGAAGGATGTTAAATGGAAGGGGATGTTGACGTAAAAGCAATAGCAGGTTTATTTCTTTGTGTTCTGGGGTTTTATAATGAAGTCACTGTCTTTTTATTTTATTTTATTTATTATTCTAAATTACAAACACTGCAAAAAATGATATCGTAGCAAGTGAAAACATCTGGAATAAGGGCTATATATATATATATATAATATAGTACATTTCAGTAGAATAAATGCAAGATTATTAAGTCCATTTCTAGACATTATAAAAGATTTTTATAATTAATTTTAAGTTAAAATATGAGGAGAAATAGGATTAAAGGGATGGTTCACCCCAGAAATAAAAATTCTGTCATCATTTACTCCCCCTCGTGTTGTTCCGAAACTGTACGACTGAATTTGTTCTGTGGAACATGAAAGAAGATATTTTGAGAAATGTCTGGGTTTGTTTAGTTTTTTTTTTGTCCATACAATGGAAGTCAGTGGGCACCAAAACTGTTTGGTTACCAACATTCTTCAAAATATCTTCTTTTACGCTCTGCAGAAGAAAGGAATGCGTACAGGTTTGGAACGGCACGAGGGTGAGTAAATGATGACAGAATTTTCATTTTTGGGTGAACTGTCCCTTTAAGGATCTTCTATTTGTTTTATCATAAATCTCGTAAATTATTATTATTATCGTAAATTTCCTATAACAGCATGTCCTGGAGTGTTCCGCCCCGCCCCGAAAACATAAGGTTACAGCTTTATCTCTGACTGTTACCGAGCGCTGACACTGGAGACTCCTTCTGTAACTCTTAAACAAGTGATTCCACACATTTTTAATCAGCGCAGCGTGCGCTGTACACGTCCCTGTGAGTGAGCCGTTACTATAGAAACGATAACGTATTAGAACGAGCGCATTAATATAAACCCGTCATTTACAGCTGCACTGCTTTTAAAGAAAATGAATCAACACCTTCTGACCAATCACAATGCAGCAGTGCTGTGTATATCACACGAGAGATTAGATCAGTTTGTCTGTATTCCAGATTAATATTATGATTATTTTATGCTGTGAAAGGACACTGTTGAATGTACAGGTCGTGGGATTTTAAGCTTGTTAATGTTTGTGAATATTTATTCATTTTGTCTGTAATTGGAGGACGTGGTTACAGGTTGTACCCGTTCATTTTTTACATCTTGCTACTGAGTGGTTTTGGAGACTTTCCGAGAAGACGCTGAGGATGTATGGTGAGGGTTTGCGGTTATCAGATTATACACAGCCGTAGTTCAGGGGGAAATCACATTTATTAAAAAAGAAGCTAATTTGTCACCTTTAATGAAATGAATCTTGCATTTTAGACAGAATACTGACCGATTATTCAGCGTATGTGTGAGGATCACTGGAAAGAAACTGAAAAGTTTACTACAGGGCGTCTCTGGGTTTTCTTCTATTTTCGAGAGAAAACCTGCTTTCGTATCAGTTGTAACCGGATTATCAGTTTTGACGTATTTAACAAATAAATAACAAAAGGGTGTGTCCAAAATGAGGCAAAGAAACTAAACTTGTTGCAGCAAGACATTTAGTGTCTCGGGTTTTATAGATGTTTCTTTTCAATATCACCGGTAACACAAATAGTCAAACTGTACATCCGAATATTATCAGTAAAGAAATGTAAATGTTTTTTTTTTAAGTTTGCCTTTATAATTGCTGCAGAAGAGCTGGTTTTGTTCCAGGATGATCCCACATCTCGTTTTGCAAGGCTGGTATTTGTTGATAAATCATCAAACATGCGCAAAACATTTTCCTTTTTCATTGTGAGGTCAAAATTTTTGCACACCACCCTATGTGCCATACACTAACTACACACATGAAGGAGAATAGAATTCACAGCTCCGGATTTTTCGGTTCGTGAGATTGATTAAGCCAGTTTTTTGGCCAAAACAAATGAAGCAAAGACATTTTATTCTACAGTTTTGTACCGAGTCTTATAGCTACTGTTTACTGTTCTGTCTAACACGTCACACAGCTCGGGGAAAAGGGGAAATGTATATGTACATTTAATTGTTAAAGATGGAATTTTATTATATTATCACTTTAGTGCTTCAGTTCTTCAGAACTTTACCAGTTCATGGGTAAAATTCCTGTT